>NC_041365.1:14930685-15165685 GCF_900634415.1 Cottoperca gobio
GTTTGAGCCTGGCTAATGTTTCCTTTTGACAACATCAAAAGGCAGAACTGGAAGTTTTTGTTGGACTTTAGATCAGCAGTCTGTGTACACTGGATAGAAGCACAGTATCCTTATATTTTAAAGATTTTGCTGACATTGGAGGGAACTGCAACAACAATACGGAGTGTACGATCACTGTTCACTGTGCCACCATTAGATAAAGAGATAAAGTCTTTCAAAATAAAGCAAATGATAATATCTTCGATGATGACTGTTTCATTTCTGGCTGACGTATTGGGAAGAAAAAGAGTTCTAGATATATATAACGATAACCATCACTCAAATATATTTATTGTGTTATGGCACAATATACCTGAAACATCTTTGAGCCTCGAGGGTTTACGTATGACAGATGAAAGTAAACATAGCAGGCGGCCGGGAGAAAAGGCAGGTAAAGCTATTTTAGAATAAACAAACCAGACAGGAGCATGATCGGGTCCTTTCCAGTTTATGGACGCTCAGCCTGCTGTCCCCTATCCTCCAGCAGCCCATTAAGTCAGGAAAGAAACGTGGAAGAGAGAAGCACCGATGGCGCAGCGTGTTTTCAACAAACAAAGAAATGAGCTGCCACTCGGAGACCACTCAGGCATCAGGAAAAAAAGGGACCTTTCAACAATACTTGGTCGTTGTTCTCAAATTGAGTCTGTATTCAACAATTCATGAGGGAAGTTCAAGTAAAAAAAAGGTTCTTCCTAATGGTGCAATTGCATCTGGCGAACAAAGGCAGTGCTGTTCCCCTTTGTGTAGCTGCAGCTGGGTAAGGCATCAATTACTGTCAAAATCATTTCAATAGTAGATGAGCGTCAGATTGATACAACTATTATTATAATATTTTACCGTTTGATCTTTTAGGTGGTGATAGGGAAAGGATATTCTGGGTGGAGAAGTCAAGCAGAGAGAAACAAATGGAAAAAGAAATAAAGGGAGAGAAGGGGGAGACAAGAGAGCCAGACGACGGATTAATTGAATGGATTCAAATTTCCTCTTAAGTTGGTGGGTACAGATAGCCACAGGAGAGGAGATGGAAATGAGAAAACGAGACAGAGAAACTGAGATAAAAACATAAGAGGAAGAAAGAGAGAAAATTATGAACTCAAAGGGCCTTTCCGAGACGCACACTTCACTCTGTAAATGGATAATTTTTTTAATCCATATTGAAATGAAGAGTGATCAGGCATCTTTCAGGTTGGATTTTATCTGCTTTTATAATACTCTTGAATTTTAATTCCTGTCTTTTGGGAATCTGCATTAATAAAATACAATATAATATATGATGGGTTATAATTTAGGCTATACATTCTTCAAAATGTGGCAATATACTGAATGGAAGTGAAGTAAATGAAACTGACCTGAACTGAATTGAATCTAATGTAAACTGACTAAGCAGCCGAGAGAGAGACGTCAACTTAGACAGAAACTGAGACAAATAAGCAACAGACCAAAATAATGTCACAGAAACGGAGAAGCACTGCGAGATAGACCCTCCTCCTCCACACACACACACACACACACACACACACACACACACACACACACACACACACTCCTACTTAAGTGTTAATGGCGATGCCCCGGGTCACTCCGGCTTCGACTTTTACTTTCTATGATGGTTAAACCGAGGTGGGGGGGTCATTAAAGCTTTATGATAGCTGCTGATGAGGGAGACTCACAGTGTATTAACAGATGTCACAGAGCAGGTAGTGACCGTCTGCTGCTGAATATCACCGCGTGTGTCAGATAAAGTGGCTCTGTAATTGGACCGGACAGTTTAATGGCTTCGTTGCAGCCATTTTGGGGTCGGGTGAGCTTAAGTTCGCGGGAGGTTTGAAGATTAAAGCACTGCCGGTGCTGAAATGACGTGACCCGCTGTGGCATGGAAGGTGAAAATAAAAGGTTCGAAGCACAAATTCAATTTCAGACCCATTAACTACAAAGATTGTGCTGTTATTGTTTTGTTGCCTTTTCAAAGTCTCTCCTTATCTCACTGTGATGAAAGATTTCTGGCACTCGCACACACAAACAACTTTAAGAGTTAAACTCCCTCGCATATACACTCTTTCATACATACAGAAACCCTCTTCCCTTATGTATACGCGTACACTCTCTTCCTCACTTAGACATTTTCTGACATGTATACAGAATCACACACAGCTTTCAGTCACTCAGCAGTGCCCACAGCGGGTGGCTGGCAATCTTCTCCAGGCTTCAGACCACAGGTGGTAAACCAAACAATCAGCAGCTCCTACCGCGATATTAGAGCAAACTGTCCTCACGCAGCTCAATTGACTTTCCTGTGACAGTGAAGGAAAGAGTTTTTATTTCTTTACTGTTGTGGAAGTTTTCCTGCTTTACTCTGGAGAGATGTATATAAAATCAAATACATGGTGATAGAGACAGAGTTGTCTTTGTGCATTTATTTGTGGCCACAAATGGCACCAGTTTCACAGAATACAGCGTAGTCTATGGAAGGGCACAGGTTGGAAGAAGACACATAGGCATTTTATACAATTTGGTTTGGAGACGAGGTGATGAAAAAACACAGTTTCTTTAAAACAAGGCCACCAACTGTCCCGCGGTTCAACCGACCAATTAGCTTCTTCCTCTGGCTCACCTGGAGGATTATTGTCCGTCCTATTAGCTGCCATGGAAACGTTGTCCCGTTCTTCAAAGTCGTAGAACTTCTGACACACCATCACCAGGTAACTCCTGCTGCACGGAAACATCTCACAAAGCTGCTTAATGGGAAGATGGGAAGAGGGTTTACTTGAGACGAGGGACGTGTGGTCAGGGGAGGCAGGTGAGGCTCACATACAAATAACATAACAATAAAATAAAATAACTATTTGTCCACTGGTCTGTGCTATACATGTATTTTCTGCATGATTCCAATAATTTTGATAATTTTTATTGTAAAAATCGCTGATTTTGCGTATTTTCTGTTCAGATACAGGAGAGATGCGAGCCGCAGCAGCGACGAGTTGATTCTCTCCTCGGATTGCGCAATCCCTCGCAAACTATGTTGAGCGCATGCATTTGGCGCGTGCCTGTTGCTATCTCTCTGTATGTCGCCAATCTAATGTTTACAGACACTTTTATTATGCGTCCTGACTTTGCATAGTCCAGTTAATGTATGTAATGTATGTGTATAACATATTTAGTCTTGCTGATGTGACATAAAACCACAGTGAGAAGACACCAGGTGAGGCAGACAGTACTCTGCAGCACGTGAGCCCACAGGTTCGTTAGCTGCTCTTCTTCTACCAGAGACGGTAGCACCAACAAGCTACTGCTAGCTAACATCAGAGTCAGGTGCACTGTAGCACCAACAAGCTACTGCTAGCTAACATCAGAGTCAGGTGCACTGTAGCACCAACAAGCTACTGCTAGCTAACATCAGAGGCAGGTGCACTGTAGCACCAACAAGCTACTGCTAGCTAACATCAGAGTCAGGTGCACTGTAGCACCAACAAGCTACTGCTAGCTAACATCAGAGTCAGGTGCACTGTAGCACCAACAAGCTACTGCTAGCTAACATCAGAGTCAGGTGCACTGTAGCACCAACAAGCTACTGCTAGCTAACATCAGAGTCAGGTGCACTGTAGCACCGTTTAGTTTAGTTTCTTTCTCCGACTGGCGGCCAAAAATGGAAGATTTTACAAGTAAAGGTAAGACCACAATTTTATTGAAAATGGGATCTGACTAAGAGAAAACAATCCAATATTTAAATTAAAAACTAAATGTTGACCTTACATAAAATATTCTTTAGTTTTTTTGGTTATCCTTTTGTTGAACAGTCTGTCTTAAAATGAATCATAGCATCAGACTAAGTGTGTGTGTGTGTGTGTGTGTGTGTGTATAAAAAGAATGCTGATATGAGATATGAAACATAACCAGTAGTCAATGTTAATGCTGCTAAGAAAATGGTGAATAAGCTACGGAGTTGGGTTCATATATTTGTAAATATGACTGAAAGAGTCAGTGCCCCCCCAGCCATGAACCTCACCACGCGTCACTGCTTGAGACTATTTTTGTGGTCTAACTGTTTTTTTTTTGGACTAAGGAGAATTTTTGGAACAGTTTGAGGTTAGCAAGCTACTATGGAACTGCGTTTGTCTTTTACACTTGAATGAGGACAACAGTATGTGCATTTTATTTTGTTGCAACCGAAGTCTCTGTGCTTTGCTTGATTCTTTTAATTTAGCCCACCAACTCTAGGCTAATTTATGGTTTGACTTTGACGAAACTGCCAAATCTGATTGGTAATGTTGAGGAAAAAGTTGAGGAAATCGGAGCTTGAATGTCGAATAAATACAGAAAACTTGTAGTTAAATCGATATATTTATTAATATGATAAGTCAAGCATGGAACATATTCTCAGCTGAGAGACGTTCCTGTTTTGCAGCCTCTCTCTCCCCTGCTCCACAGAAAAAACGTCCCGCCTCCAGGTTACATCCGTTTATATATCATTTCCGGTCTTTGACGTTTGACGTCTGACATCATCACGTCACATCCTACGGGGTCTCGAACGACTCTGCCAAGGGGGCGCTCTCATATTGTGCATTCACAATATCATCACAGTGATTATGATCACAATGAGTCACAATTATCCCTGATATGATAAGACAGTTATGAGTGAGTTGAGCTTCTTACAAGTCTAAGTATGAGCTTTATTTAATACATATAGTACCTAACATTTCTTCACATTATCTATGTAAATACGTGCATTTGTCAGTTATTACACAAGATAATACATTTATTAGTTAATTATATCACAGTAAACACGTTAAACTATCATACACCTTGAGCTATTAGTAGGCTATTTCAGTACGTTTACACTAAACCTAGACCCTTTTCACAGTTAGACATTTTGACATATCATAGCAGAAAAGCAAGTTGGTAGGTTAATACATAAAGTTGATGATGATTGCATATCATCAGCTGTTTGAGTTCCAGAGCTGGCTCACTAACATGGCTGACTGGGATACCTCAATGGAGTAGTTACTTACATCTGTGCTTTTCTTGCTATGACGCAGAAAAAGATAATAGGTCTTCTTGTATTATTAGCTGTATTCGTGTCATTGTAATTACCAGTTTCTGACTCTTAAGTGCCACTCAAATCAATATCCAGTTTTTTCTACTTGCACTTAATACAGAGGATGACACATAAGCGCATCTCTTTTTCAAGGTAATTTAATCCTGATTTAATGTACTAGGCCTATTGAGCATCACAGTATTTTTTAACCCTCATGCAACTTATTCATGTTTCTTGATCTGCAGAAACAGTGGCACAACAGAACAGCTGGAAGTAAGACTAAGACATTATCTCCACTCATGAGTGAATATGCAGAATGACAATAAGACAGCCATCTTGAGTTGTTGGATGCCGTTAGGGGAAGTCTATCCCATCACCGTCTTTCATCCCATGTGAACATGACATTAGATGGCCGAGCATCTATTTGTGGCAGTAAACGTTTGTTAGGAAATGGCAGCAAGTTTGTTATCAAGTAGTTTCTCCTACAAATGTCATCATGGTCTGTTTGAATCTAGGGAGGAACACGATGACCGGAACATGACTGGAGCTGTGTGTCATGGGCTCATTTAACAGTGGAAAGTATTCTGCTGCAGCGCACACTGCTTCACTGGCTGTTATTATAGAGCCTCTCTATGTGTTTATGCAGGCATTTGCCTACACTTCAGAGGAAATGCAGATTCCTTACCTGAGGAGGATGACGAGTACAGAACTTGATGGACCCTTCCCACGGTAGGCTTGACTGATTACTTAGGATGAATACATCGAATGTGATGTATTGTGAGATAGAGGTGCAACAAATAATCAATAGTTGACAATAGTCATCGTAGTTGATAAAAGTCGATCTCCAAATGGAGCAAACTGGAGTGACGTGCGTAAGCTCGATGGTAACACCTTCAGGAACACGTGTGGGAGGTTTTGCAGTCTCAAGTCTCTCCTGCAGTGGAATTAACATATACAAAATACAATGCTTTTATGTAACATGTTCAAAAATGCTTGGATGATCCTGAAAACAGGCACAACCAAGGGCAAATGTGACCTATTTCACAAGTTGTAAAACAATGTAATCTCTGTAATTAATTTGTAGAGGAATGTGATTTGGCCCCTCCTCGCATGACTGACTCTAAGCAATCATTGCAAATAGCAACGATGCTCTCCGTTTGGGCTACTTCAAAAAATAATAAGACCCTCCTGTTTTTGCACCAGCTTTGTCAATACACATGCGTCGTGGTATCGGCCTGCCACATCTGGTCATTGCTGATATTGAATTTTAAAGCCCTTGTATGCAGACACGTGTGGATATTATTGCGCATCCTTAATCTTTCTTGTCTTTTTTGTTCGTTACTAGATGCCGAAAACAACTTTTTTTTAAAGCTAAATGTAAAAGCTGCTTAGTATTTGTGTGATTCATTAATCCGAATGGTCGATTATTCGTTTCAATACTCGATAGATTATTCGACTATCAAAATAGTTGTTATTTGCTACTCATTGTTTTTAAATACACCGAAAGCTTTTGCCGCCGGGCAACACAATGCACTGGCCAATCAAATGTGTGCAAGAGTGAATTCCTGCTAGAAATGGTCTCTTTCCTCTTCTCATGTGAACCTGAAGCAACATGCGTCCACCTACGCAGCCCCGTGGGCTTTTAACACAGGGCTGTTTATTGGTCTGTTAAATCTCAATACTGAGCCAAGGCAGTGACGGCAGATATAACTGTGTCCTACGTAAATTTTTCAGACATGAGAAACATGTTATAAGTACTCTGTAGTGCACATTAGTACACAAAAAACACAAGTGCAGGTGTTGAAAAAGGTCCTCTCTTTTGTGGTAACTTATTTTTATCGCTCTCTTTTTGCGAACAAGAAAAAGCCAAAGCTGAATGAAAGGTTCATGTCTGTCCTCGGGGCAGTTGTCGAATAGCGTTTTGGGCAAATGTAGGTACAAGCAGCTGTAAATAAGGCAGGTTGGTGGCAAGTGGGGAGACAAAAAGGAAAAATTACTGCACTTAAGGTCTCTTGGATTGCACTGAATGTTCCAGATTGATTATGCTCTACATAACAGTTTTGAGTATCTGAGGGGATTTCTCCTTTATCTCTTTCACTGCATCTTAAACACAAGCTGATGTCTGTTTTAGCTAACGGCTCTGTGTTCTCACTGGTGGAATGTGCAGCCTCTGGAGTGCTGGAAGCCTCTAAACACAATACCATTTAATTGGCTGTGTGCTCTTATACTGTTGCAAAGGCTATTTTTACCTCTTCGTGGTTTTGTATGGGACTGCGTGGGTGAGAGTGTGGTTGTGTTTCCAAGTATGCATAAAAAGGTGTTCTGACAATCAAAACCTCCTTTCCTCTTTATCTTTCTTTCCCTGTGCCTTTTTTTTGTGTCTGTGTGCGCGCTGTCAATACAAGACAAATGTCATGTGCTGTTACTCCCACGTCAGTGCCACGGTTCACAATAAATGAAATCTGATCAAATGTACTCAACTTGCTTTTGTTCATTACAGTCTGTGGGTTAAGACACAGCATCTTGACTACAACTAAAAAAAACAACCACAACAAAGCTATTAAACATGCTTTCTCCCGGATTACGGTCGCAATTTTAAATAAGTGGTTAATGTTCTAAATTGAAACAAAACAAAACAAAAATGCTACAAAACTACATGGTTAGGTTTACCAGGCTGTAAGTGCAGGAACAATTGGTGTTCTCTCTCCGTTACGGTCGATTCCAATCAACTGCACCAAATCTTTTTCAAACCATGTCTGACTGTTGTTGAGTCCTTTTTTGGATCAGGTCTCTTTTAATCATTTCTGCATATCGGGCATTTGGACCTCTTATACAGGGGTAGCTCCATGACATGTCAGCCTAGTTCACCAAATTACTGGATACAGGAAGAAACTTCTACTCTATTTAAACTGTGTATTGCACGTGTGTAGAAAAATGAGACCCGTTTAAAAAGCTTTTAACTTTCTCATGTTAGTGCCCCAGCTCTTCCATTGGTCCATGTGGTGGTGCATTGGCTGTGTTGATTGCTGTGTTTTGTAAAAACTATTATGTGGAAGTGTCCAGGAGCCAATGAGTTAATTTAGGATGTACGAGTTGGTGTATTTCTTATTTAGGGACATTTTGCTATAAATGCTGAACTCGCAGCTGGGCAGGGGAGAAGTTTCTATGGACACTGTGACTGCAGCCGCCTCCTCCGGTGCAGGAGAAAGCTAGAAGGTTTTTAATCCCCCCCTTTCAAATCCACAGGGAGTGCATTTTTTTATTCAAAAGAGTATTTCTTTGAGATTTAGTTTTTACAGGCTTTTTACAGCACTTTGACACTAAAAAGCAGGATTGAAATTCCTCAGTAGATATATTATTGGTGTTTTAACGCCTTAAATTGCCCCTCCACCCTGGCTCACTGTCAGCTCCTTGTTCCTGTTAAGCATGGGTTCTTTCCCATTTAACTCGGGTCGCTGCTTCCCCAGGGACATCTTCACGACAACCATGAACACTGTCTCACCCGTACAACACCCATACAATAATCTTTTTCAGTGAATGCAAAGAAATGTCAAGCGTTAAACTTGTCATAAATGGCATTAAAAAAAAAAAGAAGCCTGTTTCAAATTGTTTTAATTTTAATCCAACCATAAAAAAAAAAGCCAAACATCTGTTCACTTTACCTACAGCACTCGCTCTGTATCATACATTATAGATGCCATTTGGAAACAGTGTGTTTTAAAGTTTCTCATTTGTTTTAGTTTGCCAAGGCAGTTGCTGCAGTTAGCAAATCTTATTTATCACATACGGTGCAAGAATGCAAATTGGCTGAACTGTAACTTCTGCTTTTATAGTCTCTGGACACAGATGTAGTACGAAGTCTGATGTCTTATTATTCATCATTATAACACATTGTATTATAAAATAAACCCTTTTATGCCCATTGATCCTTATTTGTATTGCTTCTGTGATCTTGTTGCGCAGGATTTTCCTAAGTCTTGACTGCAGATTGACGAGGCTATTTTTTGCTTGGTTGAAAGAAATATGGATACAAATTGAATGTTAAGATTACTGACCCCTGCTTCGAGATCCTGTGGTACCAAATTTAAAGAATATCTAAATATGTTTTTGCTCATTACTACGGTAACACTGTCACTTCTGTTTCTCTTCCCCTGCGCTGAGGAGAAAACATTTTTATCCGACACCTGTTTGACTCGCAGCAGCTGATGATGAAGTGCAATCAATACATTGCAATTCTTCTGCAGCAACGCCATCCACTAGTCTTTATTAACTCTCGACTTAACAATGTAGAACAGATTACGAAGCACTGCTGCACTGCTTTCTTCAGGGAATATAAATGATATAATGCTGGTTTTATATACTACTGTACATAGTTCTGTGCCTGCAGTGTACTATTCTAGATTTCTGCAGAGTCTATGGAAAGGGGAGAGAAACATCTATAAGCAGGTGACTAAGAGGACAGCTGGGTAAAAGAAGAAGCGACACGTTTTTATTTTACGACACAAAGTAGTGCAGAAACGATTAGATAAGTGATTAATCATCATTTTAAGATGGACAAATGAATACAATGTGTAGTTTAAGCTTCTCCAATGTGAGGATTTTCTGCTCTGCTCTGACATTATTTTGAATTTAACACCTTTTTTGGATTTTGGACGATTAGTAGCACAATACAAGAAACGTTAGCATGTCGTCTCGTACTCTGGGAGCTTGTGATGTGCATTCTCCACTGCTGCTTTCAACGATTTGATAGTTGCAGCCACTTCTACAACCGAACATTACACTTTGCTCAAGAATCCTCCTTTAAAACACAAAATAATTTTAAGCAATGTGATCTTTTGTTTTAGCAAAAGCCCCTCTGCTGTGAGTTGCAGTCAGGTGTCTCCATTGTGCTCTTTTTTGATGGTAATTAGAACTACTTTGACAATGATACATTAATGTTTAAAAGTCACCTTTAGCATTTCATTCAGTAGGGGAAGCTTTTCAAGGCGCTCATGTTCTTTATCATCTACTCCCTGTTTCACATTCATTCACACCTGGCCAATACGAGCAGTCCTGTACAGCTGGCCGCTGGCACAGTGATGCAGATAAGATGCACCTCTGTGGTAGCTGCCGAGGGACAGAATGACCTTGATGTGTCTCCTTGCATTATTCTTCCTCTGCATTACCAGCAAAGCGTGGAATAACTCCACAACAGAATCAGCAGATACCTGTTTACAAGTCCCAGCACCGGCGAAAATAAATGAAATCAATACCCCGGCTCTCGTGCAATTTCTCTTGTCGCAGCGCCATCCACAAGTTTATATTACTGCATATCTTTACAGCAGAACTGATTATAAAGCACAGTGCAGATCTGCTTACTTGAAAAAATGGGTAATTATGGGCAGCAGAGTGCGGTATTGGTGAAGTGCAGATACTGTAAGCAGTTAACCGCCTTTTGAAATTGTTACGGTAAGCAGAGAGGAAGCACCATGCCTCATAATCAATGCTCATCATAAAAGCTGATAATAGCAGGGAGGGACTTCACAGAAACCGCTTTAGACTTCATTAACTTCATCTTTATTCTGCTGAGCCTTGAATTTATACCTTTATAACATAAAGGAACAAAACCACAAGATTATATATTTTTTGTATACTTCTATATTGCTTATTAAGGCATTCGAGCACTTAACATAAAGTAAGACGATGTTTAATGGATCACTGTGCACTGATCACTATAGTCTGTTTTCATTCAAATGTCGCTCGAGCTTGAGCAACTTTCTGAAACTTTGGCAAAGTACAATATTAAATCAGTGCAAGTATATAGAAGAGCATTTGTGCTTTTCTTTTTCTGTGTTCTGTTAATGATGGGTCAACCTTTGGCACATTTAAAATGTTTTAATCTGAAAATGTGTGGATAACATTTGAACACATCATGACAACATTTCTAACTTACCCACCAGCTGCTAACAGCTAACCGCTAACGGCTAACGTTACCTACCTCTCCTGTTGTTTTCCACTCTGATTTGTTGTTCACAATAAAGCGTTATCTGGGAAAGAATCGTCCCTGGGAAGATCTCTGTTCGTCCTCAAAACATTTTCTAACAACCGGGACAACGTTAGTCTCATGCCCTGACGGTACCAGCGGGCACTACGGCCTGTAATGACCTGTAATATCTGCGGTACTTTAGAAAAACAAGCAACGCACATTTTCAGAATTTTGGCATCGACTTGGTACTGAAGTATCAGATCTCTCTCGTGACATACCTAATTCTTCCTCATGTTTTTTAACAAGGCATGTCCTTATTAATTCCTGTATTCTATAAAGTTCTATAAAGTATCAGCTTGATAAAGAAGTTGAGTCAATTAACAATCCAATCGGAACCATGCATTGGTATCATGGTCTATAGGGCAGCACTATGTACTTAATGCCCTTATAACAACTGTGACGAGAACGGGAAAATAAGTTGTTCTAAAGTAAAACACTAGTAAGTAAGACAGAGACAGACGAGACAGACGCAACAGCCTAATGAGACAACAAATGGTGGCTTTACCCCATTAGCACTCTTCTTATACTGTATATCCCTCTTTGGTTGTGTCAGTCGGCAGCCGAGTGTTCAGAGATGAAAGAGCGGGAGCTGAGGTGGCACTGAAGCATCGCCTAAACAGTCTCTTTGTATTATAAGTAACTTCCAAACGGAGAAAAACTCACTGTACGCGAGGTCCTATTGCTCTTTCACTATCGGTGTGGCTGTGGGAATATGCAAACAGTCACGATGGCTCTGCACCAGTGCTACTGAGACATGTTCCCGTGCATGTCTGGATACAAGGCAGCGCTCGTAAATTCTGAATGTTTCTCTCTGAGAACTGACTCCGTTGTCAACTTGTTTTGCTGATTGGAAACAATTAAGCTGTCTCGCTGAGGTGATTTTTGAAACGGTCCCTCTGACGTGCTGCATTCATACAACGTATAGCTGCTGTTCTCATATTGACTCTGCCACACTTGGATGGTAATTTGCTGAAGATAAAAAGCTGTAAATCATTTGGTATAACTGGATATACTGACAGGTGGCATCGGCTTAACAGATTGTGAAGAAATACAAACTTCTGCGCAGATAAACTGCTGTCAAACTACATTCAGAGAAACTCACCACGTATAAATATTGTGTGTATATATGTAATATATGTCTCATGTTAAATTAAACTCCTCTCTTATTCCCTCTCAGGGCGACATGAGTAAAGGAGGACAGCTGATTTGGTCTTTTTTTTTACATGCTAGCAAACGTCTGTTGGATTTACTTTAAATGGCATCTCATGGAGAGAAAGATCCTGCCCATATCTGCATCTGAGGTTTCACCTGAGTTCTGACGTTTCACTTACGAGAGCCTTATAACTCGTGGCTGCATCACTTCCTTAGATTAGATGAAACCCTGCAGGGAAATTGAGTTAGTGCTGCATCAAAAGACAAAAAATGTACTGGGGGGAAAAGAGGGAAATACACACAAAGAAAGTAGATTTGTGCAGTTTCTGTGTGTTGTAAATCAGGGAAAAGCATCTTAAGACCAACGTCAACTGGCATTTTGACAAGGAGCCACTTATTACGAGTGCGACTGTGTGTTTACCTCTGGAAGGTCACTTGATTACATAACCCTCCACAAAGGAAGTGCCTTTTTATTTGAAAATGTTTGATTTGAAATGATCAATTACTTTCGGTGTGAGCACACAGGTTGGATGTCGCCACATTATTGAAGGAAAGTCCACCTGAAAAACATTAGCGTTGGTGGATGATTTTTAACATGAACAAACTGTATAATACACTGAAGAAAAACAACCATATTTTGCAAATACAATACAGGAAAGTGCAGTCCGTCTTGTTGCCTCTAACATGCCGTCTAGGAGCAGATAGTTGTGAGGGAGAGGATAATAAGGGTTCTTGCTCCGAAGGCTGCTTAAGGAGTTGCAGGTGTTCTTTGTAAAATGTAGCTCAGAGGAACATTTGTGTTCTTCTCATAACCAACTTGATCCCTTAAATATAACGGTGATCAGTAATCAGAATACATGATCTTTTTGTAAGCATTTGGAGAAGACATTTCTGAGTCTTCACAGGACATATTAATACTGCTCATGTCGCCTTTCAATCTATCTCATTTATCTCCATCTCACTCTTTCTTATTTACTCCCTCAGTCCCCTCTCCAATTCCACCTAAACTCTTTGGCTCCCCCCCCCCGTTGCGTCTTTCTCCGTCAAAGTTAATTGTTTTCTGTGGTGTTTTTTTTCTTCTGTTCTCCCTTCATGTCTGTTTGATTGAATCGAGAGGACTTCTCATCGTCGCTGCCGTGGGGCTGAACGGGTGACAGGGTGCCAGGGATAAGTATGGCAAGCCAGAGAGACACACACACACACACACACACACACATACACACACACACACACACACACACACACACACACACACACACACACACACACACACACACACACACACACAGGAGATAAAACTGATACAAGTAGTTTGACACACACAAAGTGGACTCGCTGTTTCATCACTGACCCAGGAAACCTCTTTTTTATGAATGTACACAGCTCTGCGAAACAACCACACACACACACACACACACACACACACACACACACACACACACACACACATGCATACCTCCACCCACAAAACCCCCACTTTAATCTGCTCTCCAAATGTTGTTTCCTTCCCTGCGGTGCTGAGCTGGTTTTTCTATTTATGGAGGGGTGTTGAGCTGATGTGAGATGATCGGAAAGTGCCTTGCTCCCATTGTGATTCTCCTTGAGATGTGTGTGTGTGTGTGTGTGTGTGTGTGTATGTTCGTGTGTGTCTGTGTAGACTTTGGCATGCATACGAGAATGTCTGTGAGTGTGTGGAAGACGTGCAGACGTGCTTTCAGGTCTGTCAAGGTGTGTGTGTGTGTGTGTGTGCATGCATGTGTGTGTACTTGCATTGTGGATGATGTGAATATAAACAGGAGCCAGTTTATAGAGAGCAGATGTGCCTTTAATAATGACTAAATGGAGATGCAGGAAAGCACCACCAGGCAGACCAATCAACGCCTTGAAGTGCACAATTTTTGTGTGTGTGTGCTTGTAATAATAAGTGGGCTAGGTGTGGGCATTCAGTCACAAACTTCTCCCAACTATGGCTCTCTTTCTCGCTCTCTCTCACTCACTCACACTTCAGTTAGGCTCCATCATTTGTTAATTTACACGTGATAAATCAGATCTGCTTTGTGCGACCAAAACACACAAGTGTTCCGTTATCATCTTTGATCGTTCACATGTTTGCACAGCCTTGTTCACTGCCATCCACCCGTACATTGTCACCTGCAACTGATCAACACATTTAGCTTTAATTGCATGGTGTTCTTTTCCTGTGATCGGTTTCTTTTTTTTGCACGTACCTCGGCATCATAGAGGCCTAGAAGTGTACCAGATTACTGCAATGTCCCCGGTTTGAATCCAGCTGGAAAAAGGCAAAAGAGGTTGTCTAGTTAATAAGCAGGTAGAGGAATTGCACACAAAACACACACACACACACACACACACACTATCAGTTTTGAAAGTCCTTACGTCCAGTATCTAAATGTAATCAGTGTTCGCCTCCTGCAAGCAGAAGAGGAACACACAGCCACACAGGTTTCTGCAACCCTGCAAAAGTCTTGTGATGTCAATCAAACTCACAGGGAAAACACAAATTAATGGTAAACAAAGTTGCAGGCATGAAAACTAATAAAGGTATTCACAGGTCTGAGCCAGAAAGGAGGCAGGGGAGGGGAACATGCTGTGAGTAGACGGGGGGGGGGGGGGGGAGAAAGACATGCAGACTTTCTCTGAGAAAGAAAACAGGAAGTAAGTGAGTCTAAGAGTAGATGTATGGGGGAGATGGTGATTCAAGAGAAGAAGAAAGGAATCAAATGAGCAACAGCAAAGGAAAGAAAAGAAAAAGTGAGTGAGGGAGAAGAGGCGAGAGAGAGGTATTTCGGGAGGTGTGAGGGAAGAACACATCATCCCGGGGGCTCTGTGTCTTCCCAGCCCTTTAATGTCTTTAATTAAAGCCAACAGTATTATCTCCGCGCTCCCTTGGAGTGCCATTAGCAAAGCAACTCTCAGCTACACAGCCAGCTGATAGAGGAAGGGAAGGGAGCGAGGAAAAACGGCTAATGATGGCAGGAAGCAGCACGAAAGGGATGGACGGATGGGGTAAAGGGAGGGCGAAGGAACGCTGGAGGTCGGGACGGACGGAGTGAGAGGAGTGATTAAATGCGAAGGAGCGCTTGGGGCCGGGGATAGACAGAGGGACACATGGGATGAGGATGATGGAGTGGGAAGAATGGACGGATGGCTGAGGCGGCGAATGAAGCGTATGTAAGGAGGGAGGGAGGGAGGGAGGGGATTTGCGAGATCTCAACTTCAAAAGGCCAAAGCTGGAGAGGAGACGGGCTGCCGTGGAGAAAGAATTACGGAGCTAAACGTGTGGGCTGACTGATACATGATCACATTATGCCGGCAGCTTGTTTAATCAACCTGACTTTTCCCGGCCCCTGGCTACAGGGCCCGTCCCTCGCATGGCTCTGCGTCAGAGGGGGGAGGCATGGCAACCATAGCAGGGCCTGGAGAAGAGGGACTACAGGGCGCTGATTGTCTCGTGACATTTTAAGATGATGCTACTCAAACCCCTGGACACATGTTGCACGTGTCTGTAGTTGTTGACATTGATGTGCAAGTTGTAAGCAAATTTGTGAAATTTCAGCGTTCTGAAATATGAATCAGTTAAAACTATAATGATTCGTTGATTGATTAGTCGACCAACTGAAAATGTTTTAGCAACTATGTTGATAATTCAATTGTTTAACTAAATTTACAAGCAAAATTGCTGAAGAATTCCATATGTGCTGCTTCTCTGTGTTTTGTATCATTGTACAAACAGGAGCAGATATGGCAACAGTGGTGTATTTAAATCTTAGTGCAACAATGCTTTTTGCAATATTTACAACCTCCTTGGTCCTGCTGGACTGGATTCATCCAAACTTTCTCTTTTTTGATCACAACATCATTTCTGTCAAATGTTGTATTTGTACTATGTTGTTTATCCTGTACACACGACATCTATTGCACGTCTGTCCGTCCTGGGAGAGGGATCCCTCCTCAGTTGCTCTCCCTGAGGTTTCTTCCATGTTCCCCCCCTTTTAATTATGGGGTTTCTTTTAGGAAGTTTTTCCTTGTGCGATGCGAGGGTCTAAGGACAGAGGGTGTCGTATCCTGTACAGTCTGTAAAGCACACCGAGACAAATGTATACTTTGTGATATTGGGCTATATAAATAAACTTGATTTGATTTGTCAGTAATTGAAAATATGAAAAAAAAATTGTAAATGAGCTTTTCACCTTCTTCAATTGTTTTTGTGGCTTGAACCTGTAAAACTCTGTTTCACAAGGAAATAAGCAACAGAGAGAAATGAGAAGAAATAACATAATTATGTGTCGCAGAAACATGTTTTGTTTTTCTTCTCTACTGTCGTGTTAATCGTCTCATTAACCTTAACATTTATCCTGTGGGGTTCTGACCCAAAGAGACGCTCCTAGCAGACGAGGTAAAGAAAATCCATCTCTACACCAGCTCATGTTTTGCATTGTTGCATCACACTGCTGCTGTCAGGTTTTACATTTCTACACTGTGAGAATGACGATGATACAGAAAGCAAAGCAAGTCAAAAGAATGTTTAGGTTTTGTTTGCGTGTCATTTAAGCCTTGAAATATATTTTGATTACATTTAATAAAGCAGGCGGCAGCTCAGCAGCTCCATTGTCTCAACTTTAATTTTGCGGCTATATTTAAACAGCTGTCATATTCACATCTGCTCGCCATCAAAACGTTTGCCCGGGGAGATGGAAGGATTTGGAAGTGGAAGGAAGTGTTGCGACCAAGGCTCCAGGGATGCAGTGTAAAGTAGTCGCAAACGATGTGTAATTTGTTAAATTAAATGCATTCTTTTCCTAACATATATCTATCTAGATAGATAGATAGATAGATAGATAGATAGATAGATAGATAGATAGATAGATAGATAGATAGATAGATAGATAGATAGATAGATAGATAGATATGGATGGTGCAATAAAGGAAAAATGAACACAGCTGCTGCAAAAACAGAGTGAGCGAGGGGTTTTTTAAAAGGATTTCCAGTATGAGACAGCCATCAGCTGTTAACTGCTGGAGGTGTTCCAGGTTATCGCTAAGATACCACAGGAAATAATGCATCGGGCACATATAACACCAGCACCCTTTTTAAAAGGCTGGCCTGAGGCAACCTCTGCCATTACTGGCAACATATAATTTTATAAAAAGCTACACCACTTCTTAGCCTACGGTTAAACGCACATAAAACCAGCAGGGCCTTCAGATTTTCAAATGTAAGAAATGCCGTACAAACAAATGTATTTGGACAGTGTTAGTTTATCTTGCAAAAGCTCCTACTTTGTAGTAAAGGCTAAAGGTGAGACCCAAGAATGGTAGTTTAAATTCATGATAGGCTCCAGCTTACCTCCAATAGGACAGACTTGAGCTTTGACAGAGTAAAGCTGCAGCCTGAGGAAGGTTGCGGCCTCTTTTTGTGTTTGGTGTCAAAGGGACAAAACACATCATGCGTATGTGTCAGGCCAAAACCAAAGGCTGGGGATTATTAGACCAGGGGAAGCATATGTCCTATTGGTTTGGGAAATTGCGATTGAACTGAGCGTTCTGGAGAAGTAAAAGAGAAGAAAGGGGATGGTGGATGGAAGCTGAGAGGGTGCAGCAGCACGACAGAACTATAACTGGTGTCAAAAAGGTGGTTTATAGCCTTTTTCACGAGATGACTTGGGCCCCGTGCTTCAACAGCTAAATAGTGTGTTCACATCAGTTTAATCATCACGTAGTTGGCAGAGGGCACTCACTTTAATGTTTCCTCAGGGGATTGAAAATCAAGCGGCGCTTTTGAGCTGGTCAATCAAAACTGTTTAAGTGACTTGTTCTATAATTGCAAAGGAGATTTTTCTTTTTTTTTTTACCACTTCAAAATCACAGTCAGATATTATTGTAATTACTTTGACCTGATTAGAAAATACTGTGTTTTTCAGATTTTACACTTGTAGGGGAGGCTTTTGCTTACAAAATGGAAGAAAGGAGGAATATTTATCCTTTTAAAATTCCAAAATGTCCCAGTATCTCCCCAGATATGTCACTAAGTCTTACTTTTGTACTTGATTTGTTTTCTTTAAACCACCTTTACAATACAGCCTTACCCATCATCTACTCACTTTATGTTTTCATTTTAATGTCAAATTGTTGATTCTGTGCATCTTAAAACTTTGAAATCATTGTTAACAAAATGTTTAACATGTAAATGTGAAGTGAAGTTGGACTCTTTACTTGTAGACATTTAACATTTGAAAATCATTCAATTCGGCTGACGAGGAGATCTTACTTCTCCATTTTCATAAATATTTGGCAAGACGCTGCGAAACAAATGTTTGATACTGACGAGCTGCTTAAGTCGCAGCTTTGGTGCTCGTTAACAGCGGGGAGAACATTTCATATACTGCTCTAAACTTGTTTTCAGTGTGATCGCATCAAGATGTTGTTTTGAGTCTGTGCACAGAGGAAGTTTAGCTGTCTTTCTGTAAGAATGAAATCAGATAAAAGGAAAGAAGGATATCTATTTTTCATTTTAGATCCCAAAATGTCCCAGAAGCCACATCTCTACTCTTGTGTTTTTACATAAACCTTTTTTTTTTTTGGTCGAAACATAAGCTCACTCTTCTTTTGTTAAGTATTCTGTCAATTTGTAACAATGTTCGTGCCTCAGGAATGAATGTTTAATTTTTGCTTTGCTGCTTTTAAGCCTTACGCTGCATTTATTATGAAGATAGCAGTTAAATTAATAACAAACCACATGTCCAAACTGTAAAAGGAACGTGTAAAAAGTGAAGCTGAGAGTGTGTGACGGAGGCGGGAGTAACTACTTGTTTTCTTTTAGTTTTTGACGCTGGAGCGAGACACATGAGGGTGTGCCGGGGGAACAACTAAAGAAAGAAATAGAGAAAGGAGTACAATATCTCTCATTTCAGAAAAAAAATAAACATTGCCCAACCACCAGAACAGCATATGATGTGAGGGTTTACAGGTCACCCAACACAGACCCATTTCTCAGACGAGTGACATTTTACAACAGGGCCTGGAGGAAGGTAATCACTTGTTTCTGGTGCCTTGCTCGCTCATTCGCTCTACAAAAAAAAACCCTTCCTCCTCCCCCACCCCCCTCCTTGAGACACGCACACACATGAGCTGCACACATTCACCCTAATCTAAGCAGCTTGACCCTACCCCGAATCTGAGGTAAAACATCATTTTAAAACGAGTTTCCTTTTAACCCTCGTCCCCCCCGTACGAGATCCCGGGCCACGATTAAGTCTGGCCCTCAACTGCACCCTCAGTTGAGTTTGACTGATGGCAGCAACAGTCTTCAATCTGTTCAATCTGACGTGGCTTTACTCAGAGGACGGAGATCGAGGACTGGGCTCTTGCTCCACGACGTATCTTTTAAGCTCATTTGGGTATATAAACCCAGAATCTTAATGAAGCCCCACACACACACACACACACACACACACACACACACACACACACACACACACACACACACACACACACACACACACACACACACATACAGATACACACACACACACACTCCTGTTTATTTTTTTGTTTCTGGCCCCTGCGATATATCTTCTCTCTCTGTGGTGTTGCGTTTCATTGCACAGAATCCCTGAGTGACTGGAAATTTCGTGCTCAACCAAGTGCTTCAGAGTTGCAGCTTTTAATAACCAGAAAAGTCCTGCAGGGAAGGTAAGCACAAGCCCATTTCTGATGAAACTCTTTATTTTTTTGTTGGGAAAAAGTTTGTGTCTCCTCACCCACTCTCCTTTTTTTAGATCATTTAGTTTTCACATTTCACATTCAGATCTTCTCTTTGACAATGTGTTACTCCACTTTCTTCTTCTTTCTCCATTCCTTCCTCTTAATCATTAGCAAGACAAGACCTCTCCCTCCTCACTAACCATCTGTACTGACAAACATGGTTGTCATTGTATTCATTAACAGAAGCCGGAAGATGTGGAAGGTATTTGAAAATCCTTTATTGTGTCGCTTGGAGGCCAAAGTAGCAGCTTTTCTGACACTGTTGCACTTTTTGGGAAAGAGTCAGCTACTATATCACTTAACCAGGTTAAAACCAACCACAAGAGTTATCTACAAATATCATTTCATAGAGACCGGATCACGCACTGATCTCATTGAACTTTAAATGCTTTCCTCCACTGTTTGGTAGAGCCGGTTGTAAATGAAACTCACAACAAGTCTTCCAGATTAAACATAAACAATATGTAATGTGTCCATGCTCTGTACAACATCACAAAGAAACAGTTGTTTTAGTTCTTCGTGTTCTCAGAAGAAATACAAAACCATCATTTTCTCTTTGCTTTTTATTGGATGAGACCATTAAAAATGTGTCATACAGCCTTTTACTGGTTTGAATTTGCCCATACTGCTTTTATCTCATTGTACTCCGTCTTGCCTTCCCTAACTCTAAATAACAGATTTAATTGCTCCACTTGTGTTTGTGTGTTTCCTGTTGATGGTTAAATGAATATACGGACATAAAAAGTGTGAAAAACAAACGCAAGCGAAGATACAATACGTTTCATTCTCTTTATTTTCAGCAATTTATCGTGTATCGATATATTTAAATGTCACTTAAGTCATCACTTAAGTCATCATGGTCACACTTTGGGGCTTAGATGTCACCCTCGTAATGTTGATAAGAGACTCCGAGGCTACAGTTTACTAAGTTTTCTTCTTGGGAGGCTGTCCCTCCGACTAAATGCACTTGAATGCGTGACACGTCATATTTACCACTTCAGAAGTCTCAACTAGGAGCTTACCAGGATGACTTGAAGGCAGCATTAAACCAGGCAACATGAAAGAGATCAACTTCTACGAAAACTACCACAACAGCACATTGCTTTTACTCAGGGCTGTGGATTTCAAACACGCCATCTGCCAAAACGTACACCATGTTCTCCTCTCTTATTCTCACCAGTCAAACTAAGACCAGTCAAGAAGGATCATATGGGAATAGGTTTCCTCAAAAGGAAAACACAGAGATACAACTTTTGGGGGCAAACTCGCACTGAGGTTGGGTTTTCAAAAAGGTTGTGTGCATTTTCAACAAGGGATTTGCGTAGTCGACATGGGCAGGGATGTAACTACCATGGAGGACAGTATTTTAGCCATGACTGGCAGCGTGTCTCCAGGGATGGCAATGTTTGATACAGACCTTCATGTTGACCACAGGGTGAATCCTGATGACTTTGTTGATCCTCTTAGTTTTCCCTGTAGCGCCACCAGCAGTGAAATCTCGACAGTGCCACCATCGACAGTGTGCGTCTCTTTACAGCCTCACAGAGCTGTATACTCTGGGACATTGGGTTTAGTTTACACTCCATAAAACAAACACACAATGGATATTTCACTGATACTGATTCCAGTATTTGTCGACCTAATGCATTTGAATATGGCAACTTCTAGTCCAATGATTAAATAAATAAAGGATTTACTATTTCCCCTACAATTGTATCCCTTTCCAGTGTGATAAACATTTGGGGGAATGAATTGGCAGAAAATAAAATTGACCAGTTAACTGAGTAAATAAATACATGAAGAATCCAGAAGTAAAACCATTTGGAGTTGGATTTATTTGAGAGAATATTTGGTGTCTGGTTAAATGTCTTTTTTTCTACAGCCCTGTAATGCCAAATGGCCAGATTTAGATTGTTATCTGTACCCTAATGGGACTCATTTTATGTTCCTACATGTCCCACCAGATGGACCAATGAGAGGCCTAAGTCCTCTGGCCCTCTCAAGCGTCCCTCTGATTAGCTCAATATATTGCTTTGTTGTAATGTAGCTCTAACCTAATGCATGGCAATCATGCCCCTTACCTTTTTCTTTGCCACTGTCCCTATTAAGAGTAATCTATTCTTCGGAGTCCTCTTTCAAAGTGTATTGACCCAACTCGTGTAACTACCCCCTCAACCGACCCATTACCTGGGTCACCTCAGCGGGGACTCCTAACAGTGATTGACAGGCACCTCTCGCCCTCTGTTCCATGGTGTTTAGAGACTGAAAGATTATCTACCAAGCCACAGCCACCCCCCCCCCCCCCTTGCTCTGTCTTTTTAAAGGACCATAGTCTTATCTGTCCACCCCCCTCCCCCATCACACTTTCACTATAAAAACATACCAATCTATATCCACACAAATCAACCATACCAGCTGTGTGAGGGCACAAGCTCATGTGTACGCACGGTGCGTGTGTCCGTGCAAGTTCTTTTTGGCTTATAGATTCAAGAATGAGGCGAGGATAAGAGAGCAATGGGAGTGCAACATATAAAATTCATGGGATGGAGAAAATAATGAGGGAGAGAGCTCTCGCAGACCTGCTTCCAGCTCCTCTAATGCAGCTAAACAGTTCTGCGCAGAAATGTGTGTGAATATGGAGAGTTGAGTGTGTTAGTGTTAGTGCTGGTTCCTATGGGTCCAAACATTGGACCAGAGGCACACTGAAGTAAATAACTCAGTAGGTGTTTGGGCCGGCCAGCTGTCACTGAGGTACGAGTTGATTTATATGGCTCTCTGCGATGACAGCGGGAGGGACAGAGAGGCAAGAGGGATGGAGGGAGAGATCAAACAACAGGATAGATTGGAGGTTGGAGGGATGGATGGTGGAAGCGATGAGGTGATTGAAGAGCCAAGGCCGGAGGGACGGCCCAGTCCAATCTGTATACAAGGCAAAAGCATGAATATAGAGAGATGGATGAACAGATGATTTGTGTGTTTGTGACGGGAAGGAAGCGAGGAAACCAAACATCTACAGCAAGCGGACAGCTGACTTTATTAAAAGACTTAAATGTGCTCACTCCTGTAGTGCAGCTGCAGTCTGAGCTGAATTGAGCAGTTCAGTACAACATGATCAGGGTTTACCTGCTCAAGGCCTATCGGCCCTAATTTATGATGGAGAAGAGAGCGGCTTTACTTCTTTTTAAACCCGCGGTTCCCAACTTGTTAGTTGGGAACTACTCGTCTGAGTTTCGAACAGTTCAACCAAACAGTGAAAACCCCTTAAATGATTGTTACATTTATATACATTTCAGAGGCCTCAAGATTTAATAGGAAAGAAGCATTAGGTCAGTTACGTTGTGGTGCAGAAATATGCTTTTTCTTCTCTTCTAAGCTGTTTTGCGACCTTGGGTGCAACCCCCAAGTTGGGATCCACTTGTTTAAACTACTGCGACCCTGGGAGCGAGGAAACACAAAGTGGCAAGATATGAATTATTGAAGGCCTTTTCAAAGCCTGCTTACTTGGGATTTTAAGGTAAATGCAAAGGAGAATATAATTTGTATCTTTATCCTGGTTTCCTCTGGGTAGATGGATACAGTAGTGTGTCTGTGATGTTTTCTCCATTTGTTGTAAATGCAGTATCCTGTATATTTGTACATCATTGCTGTAGTTCTGTTTAAATAACTAGTCCAGGGTTAATCTCTGGATCCACTTGATCAAGATAAATTCCTCTACATACAGTATACAGTAGGCTCCTGGCATATGAAGTAACATGAAGTGATTCTGATGTAGTTCACAACATCATCACAGCAGGAGGAATTCATCAACCCCAAATTGCATTTATTTGACCTTTTTGCATTTTATTGCAAATACTAATAATGTCAGTAAATGCATGGCCTCTGAGATGTTCTGGGAATCTGACTAAACCAACCTGTATTTTAATGGGAAAAGATGTCAGCCACTGAGAAAATGAGCCAAAAAAGTTACACACACATACATTTGAATCTGTGCCTTCAAACTATGACTTTGTTACAGTAGAAATGAGAACATTGTACCAGCCGGCCACAAGACACATTAGAGATGCGAGAGGAGTAAAAGACAGATATTGATAACCAATAACCAGCAGTTGGTCGTGTTTTGACAGCTGGTGCGTGACAACAGTCAGGCTCTGAATGATGATCACATGATTTCTGTTGGTTTCCTTGTTGGTCCATCATGCTTTGCTAAAGTTACAGGAGCTGGAATCAGATTTATCTTGACTGCACCTCACCGCCAGAATCTTTTAGCTCATAGGATGACGGTCCAATAATTTCAAATCATAATCATCAATAAATTTAATCAAACTGCAGGTGTGATTGAGACTGTCCTTCTACGCCATGCTAGCAGCTCTGTGAGGCTGCACAGCGACGCTTTGAGCTAAATGCTAACGTCACCATTAGCGATAGGACGGTTGCAGATTGTGATAGAAAATACTCCCAATAAGTTGATCACAGTGAATTTCCATTATTGGGATGATAATGAATATCCTCACATGAGTGACTGTCTACCTCAGCATCAGGGTAGATAAGTGAAGGGTAGCATCAGCTAGGATAATCGCAAAATGAAAATGTCACATCGTCCCCATGCTAACATGGCGTTCAGCACGTAACATCACAACACAGCTGAGTATTATCTACACACGCAACCGCTTTAGGCCATTCGCTATGAATGGAGTAGTGTGACATTGTTATACTGCTCTGAGAGGTGTTAGAAAGGTGTTGCATCCATTTTTTCTTAACCATGAAAATCTACTAAGTACTTTTAAGTTGTGTTAAAATCAATTAAACCTCCACCATATGGGTAGCAGATGAGAAAACCCTTATTAGATTTGTTTTTGTAAAGCACTGACAACCTCTTTTGTTCTTTGATGATTGGGACTTGTTGCGATGATTGCATACTTTGTTCCAGCTGTTCTTTTATTGAGATAAACCTTGAATTACATATTTTTGGATCCAGATGAAGAACAGACAGGCAGAAACATCATGAGTGTGTGTGTGTGTGTGTGTGTGTGTGTGTGTGTGTGTGTGTGTGTGTGTGTGTGTGTGTGTGTGTGTGTGTAAGTATAGAGGCAGTTACTTCTAGCAGTCAACAGATGGCAGGATGTAGCTGGATCATTTGTATGCAGCAGCATGCTCATACACACACACACACACACACACACACACACACACACACACACACACACACACACACACACACACACACACACACACACACACACAGCAGGGGCCAACAGAATACATTGTGAGCCTTCAGAGGACAGAAGGTTTCCCTGCTCTTGTGTGATTAATGGGCTGATTGAGGCTGTAGCCAAAATGGAGGGTGGGCCAGTTTACAGCCCGCTAATGAGGTGATAATGGAGAGGTGGGCGGCGGGGTCCGCCACCCAGCAAAGTAGAGGAAGAATCATGGGAAAGGTTTCCGAGGGCAGCTGTGTTTTATTTTTCAGTGAAATGAATAGTGAAGGTTAGAAGGAGTTGTGGGGCTGCTTACATCGGTCTCTTGTTTGGTTTGCCTCTATGAAAAAATCATGGTACTTGAGCAGCGAGAGCATTACGCTGTAAATGTTAGAGCTGGAGTAGGCAGGTGGTTACTTTGACTGGGAGATGAAGAGATTATTTGACTGTGACAGTGATTGCTGGCTTTGGAATAGGAGGGAATGTTGGCCTGCTGGAGCTGCAGGGGAGGCAGCGCTGCATAACAGTCACTGTAAGCTGCAGTACAGGATCTTTTATCATGTTGATATCATAGATGTATTCATTTGACCATGACTCATTGAATGTCTGATGCAAGACTGTATGTGCACTGACGTTTGAGAGTTTATCAGAGAAGGATGTGTCTATTATTTTCTTTGTTGGTTGGCTGGTATTTGTGAGTTTGGTGGTTTGACCCCCGGCTCTTCTCATCCATAAAGTGTTCATGAGACATTGATCCCCAACATTTTCAGTTTTGAGATATACAGTATGTGAGTAACCTCCTCCTCGGTTCTGGAAAGACACATGCACGTAAGCGTTACAGTGGGCTTTCGCCAGTAAACTGATTTCTTAATCATCATGTAAACAAGAAACATGTTTTCTGTAATCTTGTTTGGGGATTAGAGAAACCTGATTTTTTTTCTTCTAAGTGGAGAACACTCATTTAATGGCCGTGTTTATGCGTAACAAGGTCTCTGATTGGCTTGTAAGCATGTGCATGACAAAATACTTTAGACAGAGTAAGCATCACATGAATACCAGCAACCAAGTTACCGCAGTTCACGTACACATGTTCTCAGATTACCTGCGTAACCTGGTGAGTAACCCAGTGACTTAAAGTTGTAATCCTTAAGATTGTGTTCCTAATTGATTTACCGTAGTGTAATAGTAAGTGTGGTTTAATACTACAGTCAACACTCATTAAAAAGCTAATCTGTCAGAAAACAGAAGAGCAGCAGTAGTAGTAGTAGTAGTAGCAGTAGCAGTAGCAGTAGTAGTAGTAGTAGCAGCAGCAGTAGTAGTAGTAGTAGTAGTAGCAGCAGCAGTAGTAGTAGTAGTAGTAGTAGCAGTAGTAGTAGTAGTAGTAGTAGTAGTAGTAGTAGTAGTAGCAGTAGTAGTAGTAGTAGTAGTAGTAGTAGTAGTAGTAGTAGCAGTAGTAGTAGTAGTAGTAGTAGTAGCAGCAGCAGTAGTAGTAGTAGTAGCAGCAGCAGTAGTAGTAGTAGTAGCAGTAGCAGCAGCAGCAAGCAGTAGTAGTAGTAGTAGTAGTAGTAGTAGCAGTAGCAGTAGTAGTAGTAGTAGCAGCAGCAGTAGTAGTAGTAGTAGTAGTAGTAGGCAGCAGCAGTAGTAGTAGTAGTAGTAGTAGTAGTAGTAGTAGTAGTAGTAGCAGCAGTAGCAGCAGTAGTAGCAGCAGCAGTAGTAGTAGTAGTAGTAGTAGTAGTAGTAGTAGTAGCAGTAGCAGCAGCAGTAGTAGCAGTTTTAACTTATCATTATGAAGTACATGTTGCTTGTAATGACTGTAGAACACCATCACATTGGTTCTCTATAAGCCTCACTTTCACTATGCTTCTATCTGCTTCTGGTTAAGGATTTCCCTTTCACAATAAAAGACCTAGACATATACACTGCATCATTGTGGAAACGACCCGGCAGAAGAGGTCCGTTGACGGAGGAGGCAAAGAAGGCGTTGAGGGAGAGTGATACAACATTTTCTTTCTACTAAGCTAGATCAGTAAGTCACTCTGCCTTTATCATAGCACTGAGACCGGGGTTTCTAGTTCAAACTGGGATAGTTAACGTTGTTTCTTGTTTTGGACATTAACTTCGGCCAGGCTGCTAGTGTAGCCAGGTTGCTAACGATATATGAACAACTAGATTGACAACGGACAGAAAATATCACCAACTTTGCAAACAAATGCAGGGTTGTTGATGCTCTGAGGAAAACAGACTGCGGTATCAACTATAATATCATCTCATTCCAACTGGGTGTAAACAATAATCTCTATTTTCTACTAGTATGAATTAAAACCATCACATTGGATGGTGTTTCATGTTAAAACACCATAAACACATTAAACATTATCATTGACACTACTGTGTGTGTGTGGTGACTATGAGGATAATAGTTTCTCCCATGGATGGCATTTACCATTGTACAGTCTTGGTGTTATGACTAACACAGTTAATTGAGCCTCGCCTTTTGTGTTTGGTGTGAACAAAGTCTTTCTCAGTTTCTGCCTCTGTTAGTTATTTCAACAGTAACTTAAACTCTGCCGCAGTCGACTTCAAAGATGCTCTCTTATCGTCCCAAACAGACGGGCGAACGTCCTCTCTGTGTAGCAGAGTGGGATCTGTTTACTTCCCTCCAACATATCCATATTTGAAACATTTCTGTCTGTAAAAAAAACCTCTCAGCATCACTGTTTCTGTGGAGGGGACAACAAAGTAAATGACAGCATCCATCTAAGGAGACTTAAACTCCCCCCCCCCCCCCCCCCCCCCCCCCCATCCCTGGTCCCTGAAGGCTTTTTCTCGCGTGCTGCAAAGCTGAATTTATGTGTGCAATTTCTTTCGTGCTAGTCTCTTGTACTTTTGTGTTTTGGTGTAATAGATAAAATACATCATCACACAGGTAAGTCAGAATGTGTAAAAAGAAAACCCAGGTTTGATTTGTTTCCACACCTTCTGAGGTCGTATTGTTGGTGTGCTGTACTCGAGTATTTGATAACACATAAGAAAATGAAATGTAATCGTACTTTCAGAAAGTAACTCATTCATGCATTTAAACCCCTGAAACAGCTTAATCTGATTTGAATATGTTTTACATCATGTACTACTAACCTACTAGTACACTACTATACATTTCCAGAAACAAGAGTAAATAATAATGATTTTATCAATAGAAATATGAATTAGACAATGTGTTAAATTTGAGTTGTCTCCACTTTACACCTCTGACTGTTTTCATTTGTGTTGCTGGTGACTTTGTCTCTTTGTCCTTATGTTTCTACAAGGATTCATAGTTTTCATGTAGTAAGATATCCTCCTGAAGGTTAAAATGATTAATTCAGAATATAAAGAGAACAGGGAGGAGTGCGACGTCTGTCATGTTGTGATATTATTTTATAGCGTTTATGCTTAGTTATGCTTGTTTTGAATTTGGTCAGCTGTTCAGTTTTAGTCAGAGAGTCTATTTTTATAAGTCTAGTTTTCTTTCTCCAATCACATAAGGGGTATCTCTCTTTGAATGGCCTCTCCCCAGGTTTCCTCCATGTTTTCCCTAATCAGCTAAGTGTCTTTTAAATGATGTTCTTCTTGTCTTCTTAGAAAGCTTGTGATGGAGAACCATTGATGTTATGTGCCTGTGAATCCCACTGAGACGCTGCATGTGATGTGTGGTGTGGCCTCTGTAGACCAGGCAGGTAGGTTTCCACTTCTTACGCTATAGTTTTTTATGTTTATAGTTCTTACATAGTCTAGACTAGATTCATCATTTAGTTGAATGACAGAAATCAAATTTCTAAGTTTCAATTATATTTAATTCTTATATGATATATTTATAAATAATATAAAGGATTGTTTGGTTGCTGGTCCGACAAAGTAAGACATTACTTTGTCTTTGATTTCCAATGATTCCAATAATGTATCTGTTTGTTTTGACTGAGTGATTAATGGTTATTCATTGCTATTGGTAATCAATAGTGGAAGCAATATTCAGATCTAAAAGTAAAAAAGTAGCAATACAAAACGCTCTGCAACAAAACTTAAATTCAATGTAAGTATTAGCAGCTAAATGTATTAATGTTCCCTGAGAGTGTTTCCTCTGTGATTATTGTGCATCGTAATATTTAAGTATTATTTTCACAGTTGCATTAATGTCCGAGCAGCAGTTTAAGGTCGTTGCTGGTGGAGGAAGCTTTATATTGTAGAGCAGTTCTGTAACCTTGCATTATATTTTTTGTGGTAGAAAGGAATAATGTACATTTACTCAAGTATTATACTGAAGAACACATTTGTGGTCATTGATTTGAATAATGTATTATTATAGATAAATCTAGTTAAAGTGGTTAGCCCCACCTTTACCAGCAGCAACATTAAAGTGAGGTACACATTAATGTATCCATAGTTATAATCCAATGATATAATATTAATTATTGTGAAATGGGATATTCTGCATAATTAGTATTTGTACCTATTTTACTTTGACTGTCTTTTGATGCTAATACTTATGTACTTTTACTTATTAGTATTACATCCTTCAGTATTTTGAATGAAGAACATTTACTTGTAACATAGTATTTCTACACTGTGTATTGCTACTTTACTTAAAGATCTGAGTACTTCCTGTTACTCATGATATATGATGTGTGTAAAATCTGCAAAGTAACCAATAACTGTAAAATAAATGGAGTAAAAAGTGTCCCTTTGAAATGTAGTGTAGTGGGACTATAAAGGAAATATTCAAGTGAAGTATAAATACCTCGAAATGTACTCAAGTACAGTACTTAAATAAATGTACTATATATGTATCATATCATTGAATGATACTGATTTTTAAAAAAATGTTACACGAATACACACACACGAGCGGCAGGTGCCAGCAGCACACACACACACACACACACCCAGGTCCAGCACAGGGTTGTGTTTATCTCCCTCTCAATGAGCCTGCGTCGGGCTGTGCTGCTGCGAGGGTTCAGTATTACGGCTGAAGTCCTCTTGGTGACGCTCTGCTGACATCACTGATATTCCCCACTCAGCTCTCCGCACCAGACACACGGAGCTCCAGCGACTCTCACACACTCCGTCCACACTTTCGCTCCTCTCGCCGTGGCACCATCACACACAGAGCAGCAGCAGCAGCAGCGGGCTACCTGTGCGCACTGCGGCCGGCCCCTTCTATCTGTCACTAACAGAAGGGATACCGAAACTAAACACGGTCCAGGTTGAAGAGAGAGAGAGGACGGGCATACAGAGAACGGGGGAAAGAGAAACCGCAACTTGACTTGATTTCAACCCAGGCGGTGTGAACTGAACTCAGAAGTTTCTTGGCTGATCGGGGAAGGAATAATTCGGAGCCCGGCTGCCCCACACAGCGCTGTTGTGGATATTTACGTTCACCTTGTCTCCTGTTTAGAAGAATGGCGAGAGATTACGCAGCACGCTGCCCGGTCTCTCTGGTGAGAAACACTTGGCTGGTGGCGACAGCGATCCTCCTCGCATCCCAAGGTAAGAGCAGAAACAAACCCCGAGCTGTGTTTAAATAAGCACCGAAGCCTCTTGAGTTTCCCTCCTCTCCCTGCGCTGTGCGCCCCGAATGAGTGGCAGCACTTCCAGGTGCGCCGCCCCGTGTCCTGCCACTGCTGCATGTTTCACTGTGTCACGTCTCCGTCCCCTCTCCTGTCTGATGTTTTGGTGGACTGTGAGACCGTGTCGTAAAAGTTTATTGTCGAAGCACAATGCCGGATCCGTGTGTGGAGTTTCAGCACGCCATGATGCGCGAGGTGTGGCTCCGCCTGCGTTTGTGTGTTTTTTTTTTTTTTTTTTGTCCTAATTCCTCGCAGCTTCAGACGGCAGGTGACTGTTCGGGAAACCTAATCCCCTCTGAGCCTCTACAAACCCTTCCAACACGGCTGACCTGTAATCTGTGTTTACCTGTTGGAAAGTGTTGCCGGGAAAGGGGCGAACTCACAAGCGCAGGTCTGATTACTAACCATTAGAATAAAGGCATTAATGTGTCCTCGCTGTGCCGCGCAACAGGGTGGTGATGGGAGGAAATGAGAAATACTCGGCCCCTGCTCTTCAGTTTGGCCCTTCAGCCCTTCTTGAGTGTTGAGAGCCCTTAATGAATACCCACTACAGCAATATCTACAGTATGCACATATAGACTGTTTTTAAAGGGAGAAACCATAAATCAGGACACATTTATAGAGCCCGAAGTATATCTGATCTAAGAGACTAAACGCAATTTTAATATTCAGATATTCCTTAACATTTATTTGTATTATATATATTTCTTCATACTCAAACTATTAACATCAACATAAAGAGATTTGAGCTGTTAAACGAATGTGAAGGTGGTTTTAAAGTGGTCACCATCATAGATTTCAGCAATGGCATTGATACAATGGGACTACTCAACATTAGAGCTGTATAAATAAACATCACTAAATACTCACATGCAGCTATCATTTTAAACTTAAATTCTGAAACAAATGGTAAAAAAACAACAACTTGCCATCAACTAAGTGATGCAAGCACAATGCAAGACACCGTATGAATATTATAATGTGTTAAGAGATGAAAAGAATTCCAACATTTATGCCAGATTACTTATTTTGAGCAACACAACATCGCTGTTGCAGCACTGTAGGGCAGGTATAGTAAGGCTGTTGTGATTTTAAATAACAGAGTTTAAAAGGTTTCAGTGCTATTGATACTCAATACATTATCATAAATAAGCGTACTCTGACCGCACTAATGCAGACAGGAACATTGAGGAGATATCGCACCATAAACAAAAGATGGGAATCAATAAACGTTCCAATGAGTGCCATAAAGCAACACTTTATGTCCCGATAAGAACATTACAGAGATATAACCACAAGTGACAAGAGCATCACAAAGGAGCACTGCTGAGTAACACAGACATGCTCGATCTCCAAACGCAAACAAAAGTTGTTGTTTTTTCCCCCAAACTGGGACCAGCTACACAATTCACAACAGCAGACAGTCAGGAAACCATGATCGGCATTAACAATCTGACAAGCTAGTCCCCACACTTTCTCCAAGGAAAAAGAAGACGGGTCATTATGGAGCTGGGAGATGTGTCGTGTTGTGCGTTGACACGCCTTGGAGACTTGTGTCTGAGATCAAAGCAAATGGAGGGCAAGTTATTTCAAGGCCGAGAGCTGCAGAGCCCGTGGTTCGCATTTCGCCGTAGCATCTGTTGCATAATAGGTGAAAATGTGAACTGTGATATTGACTAAGTGTACAAGGCAGGAGGAAGATTGAACCTTGATTGGAATTTGCTTTGTAACAACATTCTTTCTCCGCGTGCATATTTGAACTGCGGTGCTAGAGAGCCATGCAACGCAGGTTTGGTTGGTGTGAGGATGACAGATACTCAGCCGAGACTCTGCTACATCAGGCTTGTATTGTTAAAAAGCTGTCAGATTGTCATGACTGTATCCCCACAGGTTATGAATTAATCTGAAAGTGCAACAACACAACTGTCTTCTCGGTGGAAAAAGCTCAGCACTCACATTTCAGCTGCTCAGCCTGTGAGTTACTGACACAGAAATGCAAAAGTATAAGCTTGATTGTCCCAGCATACCAAATCTTTTTTATTTTTTGAGGAAACAGTACAATGCCAGGTTGTGTTTGCAGATGCATGATCTCTGTGTTTTTTTTTTTTAGATAATGCGGAAAAATAAACGAGTGCTCTGAAAAAGGGCAACGGCAGCAGTAAAAGCTAAACCAGGATGTTACAAGAACAACGTTAACCTTCAGTAAAACAGACAAAGTAGAGTCGAGAGGATACCATTCCACAGCAATGATAATTAAGTCACTTCAGGTGTCCCCCTCTTCACCTCCCCCTCCTGCACTCGTCTCTACAGGCCCGATTCTGTGCTGAAATGTCAACGATGATGAGTCTCCTCGACGGCTCGGTGGAGACGAAGGGCTGATTAGCTTATCACTTGGAGAGCAGGCGGACGATGATTATCGTCCTCAGAGCAGTGCAGCCTGATTATCGAGAGCTCTTATTAATGACTCATCATTGAACCATGTTTCTGTTTGTTGTTTGCATATTTATGTAGCCAGTGCTGCAGCTACCATATAGATCTGTGTTGGGTTTCTTTACCATCTGGGAAGCAGTGCAGAAGAAGGTTGTGATGAAGAAGCCTTGGAAGCATGAAACGCTAAACAACCACCTGTATTAGTAGTAATAAAATATCCTCTACTGCATTTTCAATTAATATTCCAGAGAAATGTCGAATTTTACTGCTGGAGTTATAAAGCATGTGTAAAAACAAACATACAGTTTAAGACATTCATCTGTGGGCTGCCCAGTGCAACCAGTTGTGTGCTTTTGGCCTTCGAGGCAGGAGCACAATTATTACAATTCTTCTCTTGGCAGGATGTTTTAGTTGATTATTAATTAGAAGAAGCCCGATAGGCTCGAAATCTCCCATTATTTCAAAAGCAAAGGTTACTTAAAAAAAATAAAAAATAATAATAATTCTCAGTTTACTATTCAGATTTTTTCTCACTTTGCATAAATCTTATTTTGACCCAGCCGCAGTCAACTCCACCATCTTTAAAATAACTGCCTGCAGCGCAGAGGTCCCAGCCCATTGTGGTGGATGGCAGGAAGCCTAAATGTCAAGGAGTGTGCCTCAGGAGAAGGGATCTTGTGTGTGTGGAGAGGGCTGAGGGAGGGGTTGTCATTGTTGCCTTAAGAGCCGTTCATAGGTATCATTGCTGGGTTGAAATGTCAATGACCGTGTTAAGCAGCTGGGTGCCTCGCAATGATATGAAATGGCTTAATGATATGTTTAAGCATACAACTTTTAATTTGTTTGCTCGTGGGCTTGTCTGTAAGGAACCTTTCAAACTGTATTTATAAGACGTCTCCCCAAAGAGTGAAGACGTGAAATAAAAGTCACCGTCAAACACAATACAACAAACTAAACTGCAATCAGATAAGAGAAAGCAAGGCTACAATTAGTCATTCATGCTGACTGGGATGATGCTTATTTAACTAAATCATGATTAAGCCTCTTAATCTGCCATATATATATATATATATATATATATATATATATATATATATATATATTATATATATATATATATATAGTGTGTATATTATATATATATATATAGTGTGTGTATATATATATATATATATATATATATATATATATATATATATAGTGTGTGTGTATATATATATATATATATATATATATATAGTGTGTGTGTATATATATATATATATATATATATATATATATATATATATATATAGTATATATATATATAGTATATATAGTATGTATATATATATATATAATATATATATGTATATATATATATATATATATATAGTGTGTATATATATATATAGTGTGTATAGATATATATATATATATCTAATTATATTATATATTATAGTATATATATATATATAGTATATATATATACACTATATATTATATATATATATATATAATATATATATAGTATATATATATATAGTATGTATAGTGTATATCTTATATATATATATATGTATAGTATAGTATTATGTGTATATATATATATATATATATATATATATATATATATATATATTATATATAATATTATAGTATAGTGTATGTATATATATATATATATATATATATATAGTATAGTATATATATACTAACTGCTGTCCTGTGGGGGACCAGAAATGACCTGCAGTTTCAGGGGCCCACACTTAAATGTCAACGCTCTTCCTGGTGAGGCATGGGCTGATAATCATCAGCTTTTTAATGACTCGCACCAGCACACAGTGCATGGTAATGCCGGGAGCTGTTTGTCATTGTCTGGGCTGCCGTGTGTGGTGGTGATTCTCACCCAGAAAAGCACAATATCAAGTCCGGCTAACTCTTCCCCTGAATGACTATCTTTTCCCGGGTTCATGGACAGACTTGAACATGGTGTTGCGTCACATTGTTTGCTGGGATTTGTTTGTTTGTTCGGCCTCTGGTTTCAAACGTTAATGACGTTGCGGGCTGATGAACGATGGATTACAGGGTCTTGCGTAAGGATGTTTGCTTGATGATCTTTCTTTTTTTGTACAATCAAAGAAGCAGCGTTGATGCTCTTCTTTCAAAATTCCCCATCTCAGCGCTTTTGGACAGAGGTAGAAGTCGGCCTGGTAGGGCGCTCTCGGAGATTTGGAAGAGGTTGTCATGGAAACGGCTTTGTGGATGAGACAATTCCACCTCCCTTTGTTGTGCAGCCATGTGTGTATGTCTTTGTGTGGACCTTTTTTTTAAAGAAGCTAGGTGTAATTAGGAGCAAGAGGCTAGACTCCGGGGTTGCTGTAAGAAGCGGCATCAGTCCGACTTTCTGAGAGTCCAGGAAGCAGCTTTTGATTCATCACTCTGCCTGCCAAGAACCAGCAAGCACTGGGTCAGCGTTTCTCTTTTCTTTTTTCATTCCACTCTTGAGGAAACCGGTTACTAAGCAAATTCCAGATCACATTTCGAGAAATAAACCATATCATGGCTAACACCTTGACATTCCTTAGTGATTCTACTGCAACAGGTGTCATTGTGGAGAGGGATTACAGAGTGTAGCAACAGGAACGGGGCCATGAATCACAATGGAGCCGATCCAAGGATGGTCCTGCTTTCAACTTCTCAGGGTCCAGTCAGCGGTCACTGAATGCCTTTGCAGATCACTCACAACTGCACACACAAGCTAACTCCCTCTCACACACACACACATGATCAATGTGGCCTCCCTCTCTAGACTTTTACCGCCATGCAGCGTAAAGACAACTTGCATCCAGCCTTTTTATACACTGCTCAGTCATTTTCCCCTTCTTTATTCAGCCATTCTTTCTCCCCCTTATTATCTCGCCCACTCTTTCACTCTCATTCTTTTGCTCACGACCCTATTTTCAGCCGGCCGGCCTGGTTGCTGCTCCGCGGCGGCTCCCGAGTGAGGGTCCTTTTGTTGGAGCAGCTTTTGGTGGAATTAAAAATGGTGCCTGTACACTCCCCTCCCTCCTCTCTCTTCCTCCCTCCCTCCGTCCACTCCACTGCTCTTAGTTCTTCTCGGCCTCATTGTTTAGAGAGAGGGGGAGCGAGTGGGGGTAAGAGAGCGGGAGGGAGAGGATTTCAAAAGTGTGAAAATGTTTATACAAGCGCCCCTCCTCTGTCTCCCAGTGTGTCCTGAGCTCGCCTGTTCCACAGACCACAGCGAGCGGCATCCATCCTCTCCTCCTGCTCAGTCACTGTTTCATCTCCACATATATTTTGCTGGTGACAAAGCGGAAATTGCTCTCACTGCCTGTGCGAGTGCAGCTGTGATGTGACATTTCCTGTTTGTACCCATGTGTGCAATTAATGTTCACGGTTACATTGTTTGGTATCATTATGGAGCCTTTAGCCTGGGTTTTCTTTCTGCAGAGGGAATTTACTTAAAATCTATGTTGCATTTACTAACATTTGACCGTAATACAACTTTTTTTAAAGAGACTTAACTGCAGTGACAATCACACAAGTATCATTGGCATCACTGACAGGAAGCAGTCACAGCACTTCTCATTTTAGGCTGTGGTAAGGTCTTGTATAATCAACACAATTACATACATTTTTAACATTTGTGTTTGTAATATTTAACCTACAATGAACATAATATTAGACATATAGTTCAATGTAACAGAATTGAACACCGCCACGACGTACAGCCTCTGCAAAGACATTAAAAATCAACAACAACTGAAAATGATCGCTGTGATAAAAGGGATGGATTTAATGGAGTGCTGTTGTATTACATTACATAAAGGTGTTTCTTTTTTCTTGTATTTCACTGTACATTTGTAAGTACCATGCTGTGAAAAGGATGTATTTTTAATGCTATGTGTGTAACAGATGAGATGGAAGGTCTTTATTTACCTCATTAACAGAGCCTGGTTATTTCAATCAAAGCATTTTAACACCAAATTAGTCAAATCTGTTTTACATTTTTGAGTTATAAGAGTTTTCTAAGTCATAGCTGGTGCTTATTATATTCAGGTGGGGCCTCACAGTCCCAGGAAATAAAATGTTCAGTAGGTCACTTGCCTCGCTTTAGAGCAGGGGAAGTCCCTGCTTTACCCATGTACCGGTAACTGTTTCCTGCTCTGAACAAAATATCAGCCGTCATCATTTTTGGACGTTTGGTTGTTTCCGAACCGGTCACATCCTCCTCTGGTTCAGGTGATTAGTTTGAAAGTGAAACCTTTTCATGGCTGGGGATGTTAGGTCACAGAAGCCAGTGAGATAAAAAAACAAAAGAAAAAGTAAATCTCCTGCCCTGGTTCAAGTGCTAGCACTAGGAAGGCCAAGCCATTGTCAATTGTCTTCAAACTGTGCCCGTATTACGATCCCTAGACCCATTTTCTTTACAAACCTTTAGCAGCCGATACTTATAGCCATGCAAGGAAATAAGTTATTTATAGTAGGGTTTAACTTTTTCCCCGACAGCTTATTGGCCTTTTTATTTGACCCACCAACATACATACCAGCTCCTACATTATCTGAATTTCATAACCTAGCAAAAAGCTACAAAGCATGGACAGTGGAGTAATGTAATATCTTCTTGGAGTGAATGAAGAAACTCAACACCTTGCTAAAGTAATGCAAATGGATTTGGAAATAGAGAGAGCATCGATTTATCTCTGCTGCCCCGTCCATAAATAACTGTCCTGCTCTGTGAAGCCTGTACACTGTTAGCAACAAGTTGTGGAGGTCAGCAGGAGGGGGGGGGGGGCTCTGTCTGTATTGATGAAATGTTCAAATGAAACTGGGGTAAAGACAAGGATTTGTGCGCACGGCCAACAGCCTGGCTCTTCTCTCACCTCCGTTAGCGTCCTTGGCTGCTTCAATTTCATCGTCTAAATGGACTGCCTCACCTCCGAGTGCACGCACGTGTGCACGTGAGTGTCGATGGCAATCGACTTGATCGACCGCGTCCGCTCTGACAGTGTTGTTTCTCATTTGCATAATGCCAGCTAACATCGCTCCTCTTTACCCCGTTCACAAGCGACTACTGTTCACATCGCAGCACATTTCTATGCGAGTCACACACACATTAGAAGAGAATACCGGTGTCATTTAGAGTTACAGTCCATTTACTACCGCCTCTGTCGAATGTACGTTTCCACCAATCATTCTGCAATGCTTGCCATGTGTAATTAGATCATTCTTTGTCATTTTTATACATGCAAGCTCTGCTGTTATTTAAAAAAAATCTGGCTTGAAATCAATGGCTGTCTTGGCAAACAAAGCAGCAACTGGTAAAAAAAACCCCAGAAAAGACACATGGATGTGACAATTAGGTTTGTCAGGCTGCATGTTATCCAGGAACCTTTTTCATGGTGTTGACTTTTATGTCTTCCTGCGGGTGTCAGGTGACTGACAGGAAACAGACTGGTGAGAAAATCGTGTCTACATTATATATTAACAACGGGACATGGGTTTCTGCCTTTAGTCTCAGACATCGATATATTCTCTGGTCCACCAAATGTTTTGACGGATATGAAAACACTCGACTCGGCAGATTCAAACAACGCGTGAATTAAAATAACATTGACACAACAAACTTTGTTTGTTTTACTGTAGAAGAATGAATGGCAGCCAATATACTTATGACATCATTGAAATGGAAGACTTCTTGAAGTATGTGCCCAAATGAAGAAAAGTATTTCAACTCTGTATTACTGCATTACTTGTATTACCTTGTTGCTATAATCCACAAGCCAAGCTATGGACATTATTGAGGCTGTTACGTTACTGGAATGTTGTCCCAGAGATAGATGTCTCAAGACTTGGACAAATGAAGTCAAAACTATCTTCATGGCTTGAACTCAACAGATTTTACACATCAAGGTCTGTGGTATGTGAACAAAGTTACATAAAGCCTCTTGTGGCTCCAGAGAAATGAATGTCAGTCGGCGCTGAAAACTACAAGTTTGAAGATAAAAAAACTCTGATGGTGTGGAGTTGGAGAGAAGTGAGCTCTGTAGCCCGCTCCTCATCGCTGCTTGAGGCTACATTAGCAGCTGCTAGCATAACGCAACCAAATCTCCAACCAAACATTTGCTGGTGCGTTGTGGGTAATGTAGGCACCCAGTTTTGACAAGTATGCGTGTAATAAAAGGGCAATATCTCTAAACCATTTTGGATCCAATTTCATCCTTACCTTAGTGGTAAGAGAGGAGTGGATAAGGTTCTCCTGTTCACAAGTCAGAGTATTTCAGCAAGATACTAAACCCCAAATCAGTTATGTGCATGGGGAACAATGAAGTGTTATGGTGTTATGTGTAGGTGGGGAACCTACTTTTTTAGACAACATTGCAATATTCTAATCATTCTTTCCTAATTTACCTACAATCGTCAGCTCACACCCAAACAGTACACAAACACAGATGTACGGACAGGTTGTTCCCCCTCCCTCGCCTCTTCCTGCCCGCCGCTGTTGAACCTGATTAATTGCCTCCGTATCCTTCACTAATTCAGCTGGTGATTGAGAGATTCAGTGTGACAGCTGCAGCACAATGCTTTGTCTTTTTTCCCTTTCTCCGTCTTGACACGACGCCACCCCACTAAATAAACCTCCCTTAACTCCTGAGCCTGCCGTCTCTAATCTAAAGCTGGAGGTCACTTCTCTATTCCCACACATCATGGAGTAGATTTTCTCCTGTGAATCCAAAATGAAGTTTCTTTTTCTTTTTACACAAAAGGTTGATGTTCTCTTGACATGACTATTCAATATTTCCGACATCCGGTCTTTTGGCACCCACCGATGGACTTTTTCATTTGCGTGATAGAATTACAGAATCCATTCAAAGGCAGGATTTTCTATTTTCTTCTTTAGCAGTGTATCATTGTCAAATGGCTTGAGATATTGCCTGCTGCTTTTCTATAGGTCCTGTGGGCCTTCTTCTCGCAGCTCACTTCATTATTTCTCCTCCCTGCTGCTTTTCATGCGTACTACCTACCTGTCAATCAGCCAGACATATCTTTGGCTGTTTCTTGTTTTGTAATAGAGAATCCAGTCCAAGTCCTCTTCAATTAAACCAAATGAAAGTGCAAAACAGATTAGTGAGGCTACGGCTTGTAAATAGCCACCACCGAACATCTGTCACTGCTGTTTGTCGTTGGCACCATGATGTCCAGGGTAAATGTGTCAGATGAGTCCGTGCAAATGTTGACACAAAAAGTCTGAATATGTTTAATCAACAAAGAAAAGCAGAACAAACACAGAGTCTGGAAATTAGTCACAGTAGAGCAATAAGTCATTTCACAATAATAATTGAAATCATTTAGCATTACACGGAGAAAAGAAAAGGGAGTACTGATACACGTACCATTGCACTGTGTGCGCATGTGCTTGTGACAGCCTCCCTCTGTGAGCTGAAGTGAGAAAGCCACTGTGGACTGTGCGATGGCTGAGGATGTGGTTGCTGAGACAGACAAAGAAAGATCTACACACACACAAACATGCACGCACACTCTGCTACAACTGCCTGCTCAAACCAAACCATCTTTTCTTCCCCCTTATCTATGACATCTATTCCCTTTAAGCTTCTCTCTTTCTCTTCTCTTCCCTTTCCTTGTACTCTTCTCACACATAAATATTGGAAATGGATCAAAGCCAAGTGGGATTAAATAGCTCGCATGTCAAAAACCAAGAAATCATTAATGACATAAAGTTCTCTTTAGTGGCTCAGAAATTCATTTACTGTCCTGCCACCACACTCGTGAACTGCAGCTGCACTTTTGCTCCACCCCTGGGAGGAAATTCTTGAAAAGATTATGTTTTACTGGCCTTTTCAGTTTAAATTGTCAAGGAATGGCCCGCGTAAATCACCACTGATGTAAACACAGCGTCCGCTTCGGCTCTGCAGTCTGCCCGTCAAGTGCGACAGCTTGATCCGGGATGCCACGATGGAGCCAGGTCTCTGTAACGCTGTGGTCACAACAGACCCAGACGTTAACCTGCATCTTATTTACAGTCACTTCCCGAATGTTTTCTCCTCCCTGATTTAAGGACTTACTTGCATGGCATGTACCAGTGCAGAAAAACCTACCTCATTATGGAAGAACAATAACTAAATGGCTTGAACTAAAGAACGCGGTTCTCAGATTAAAGCTATGGTTGACAAATAATACAAAATGAGTTTGGGCACAATGAATCACACTGTAGCCGGCTTTTTATAAGATGGCCAATTATGGCAATAATCTGCTAATCGGCTTGCCACATTGAAATTGGAATATCCATCCATTTTCTAAACCGCTTATCCTGTTCAGGGCTGCGGGGGCTGGAGCCTATCCCAGCATGCACCGAGTGAGAGGCAGCGCACACCCTAAACATGTCCCGAGGGTGCACCCTGTGTCTAACAAAGGGCTTGAAATTGGAATATAAAAAGTAAAAATCATGAATATTTCAAATGTTTTGGCATATCACGTTCTACCTGCTGTACTTTTTTAGAACAGTTTAGTAGTAGCGTAGCAACACAAACAAACAAACGTTAAACTCGTTAAGGGTGCCATGTGCAGTGTACTTGTTGGTTGTGTGCGTCCTTGAGGTCTGACAAACATGTTGAATGAATTTCCTTCCTCATAAAACATTTGTCTTGAATACTTTAGATGTAAAGTTGACATCCATGCCTAGCTTGCAGTCATCTTCTTCACTTCTTTTACATTACTGCACGTTACTGCAGCCGACTGTCATCTGTCTTTGTGCACGAGACGATCAAAACGAGCGCCCAAACATTGCTGCTGCGCTACTGGTGGGCAAAAAGTCTACGGGGTACCTCTTTAAATAAGAGATATCTAAATCCATAATGAGCTGTGAAGTTGGCGTCAGGGGGCGTCTTGACTTTGCAGTCTGAGTGGATTATCCTATTTACAGATATCAAAATAAAGTCAATATATTGTCTTCTAACTCTTTAAATTGAAGCTCAGAGTTTAATTATATATATTACTTATCCAACAGATGAGAGGCTGTATTTCAGCTGCATTCCAGTTCAACGTTTTAGGAACTGGGCTGACGTGTGACCCGAAAGTAATACACACCCTCCAACAAATTGAAATGACTTTATTAATAATTGAGCAACAAGCATCACCTTGTAGGCAATTCAAATGAGTTTATTCAATAGAAATATATAATTTGAATTTGATAAAAGAAAGCATGCGTAATGAGGTCTCTCTTTTTTTAAATCTATTTATTACCTCCAGGCATCAGATTTTGTATTGTATTGAACTGTATTGTTCTGGCATATTCTGCTAAACTATGGCCTATACCACACAGTTATTTTTGAATAAACAGGGTTTTATCCTCTTGTTTAAAAAAAAAAAAAAAAAAAAAAAAAAAATCCTTTCCATATCAGAAAACATCTCGTTCCAGATGATAACGCTAAATACAATCTGAAGCGCTGTGAAAGACGGTGGGCACACACACACACACACACACACACACACACACACACACACACACACACACACACACACACACACACACACACACACACACACTGGTGACTTAGGAAGGCGGGGTCCGTGTCTGTAGTGGAAGAGTAACTGTACATTTATGTGTAAACATGTAAAAAGGTTATTTGGCCACGTCCACCGTTCATGGATGCATTTATGTCGCCTCATCGTTAGTGACGCCTCATAGATTGCACACATTGACATAACAAGCCACAAACTCTGTTTGCCGTAGTTTTACAGAAGCTCTGCTTTCAGTAACCTAAAACGGTGTTTGGATGTGGACAAAAAGGCCCAAACTGTAAAAATGTTGTTGCATTATTCCTGGAAAGTTACCCCTGTTGCCAATAATACCACATCACGTCATTTAAAGATGTCCCACAGTAAGGGGAATTTCACTGAGCCAGCAGCACGCCCCCCTCTTTCCCCCTGGTGTTTGTGCTTACCTCAAAAAACTCCATTAACTAAGGCGCTAGGATTGTGAAATAGAAAACAACTTATGTGCATAGGCCTCTGACCTATCCGCCCCCGCATCCCAGAGTTTATTTCCAGGCGTTGAGCTTTTCAAAATGTGAGGATGATTTCTTAATCCCCAGGATGCATCTCAGAGTGGAAGTGAAATGCTACTATTCTGGTTTCCACCACGCAAGCATCCTGATGTGTGGCAGGCTGGCTGCCCGATGAGCTGGCTGGATGGAGAGAAAAGGGTGCTAATGAGATGTGTGCTGCTCTTTCATGTCTGTCCTCTTCTCTGCTAATGTACAAAGTGACTGCGTCTGAACTGAAAAGTTGAATAGGTTTGGAATTGAATCAGACATTTTTGGATATGAAAGGCAGTTTGAGGGAGAGCGTGTTAATGAGCAGGTTTGGAACATCACTCGTACCTCATAGCCATCAACAGTCTGAAACTATGGCCAAAGCGGCGGAATATGGAACTGAGGAAAGGCAATAAATAGGATGATAGTCACAGAGCTAAAGCTTAAGCTGTGCTTAAATAAACAAAGTCAACAAACGGCCAAAGTAATTGAGTGATGACTCCAGCCGTCAAGTGAATCACCACACTTCTCTCCAGATGTCTTTATTCAGACACTGACACCATTCCAAGCAACCGAAGACATATATTTGTGTGCTTCTGAATTAACTTTTTATAATGAGATATCTCATTTGACAGTAAAATGTATGAAGATTATTAAAATGATCAAGTGATGAGTTTGGGGACCACACTGGTTGTTCTGCATGTTTTAAAGAAATGTTCCAATTTCGATACATGAACTTGCGTATCGGCTGCATGCTGCTAACCCTGTAGGGATGTGATATGATTGCCATCCTTGCTGTATAGTCTGGCTCAGGTTAAACCTTTGTAAAACATGAACAAATACTTACAGAGAGTGATACAACTCTTTATTATCATCATCTAACTTAAATAAATAAATCTAGTTAGTCTTTAATAGAAAGATTTGATAAAAAGATGAGAAGAAAGCGCGATGCTCACTCGTTAGCTACTCTCATCGTTAATGTCGGACGTAGCGATCGTTTTTTCTGGAGCTGATGTTGGAAGAAGCTAACGAGTGATCCATCGTGCTTATTTCAGTACAGATGAGACGGCGAGTGACGCATGTAGTTGTTGTTCCTGTGTAGCTGAAGATATGATGGTCACGATGTGAATTATCGGTGCATAGACTCACGTGCTCGCGGATACACGATCGAGCTTCTTAGGCTGTATCGGAGGCTTTCTGATACTGGTATTGGTATCAAAACCACTCTAATGTTTTATGGACGTTCTAAGGCTTGTCATGCATTTTTAAATTAATTTCATATCTTCCCAGCAGCCATTAGTCTCTATTCATGTTATCCATTCGTTGCAGATGATTGAAACAGGCCAGAGATGGCTCTGGCATCACAGTAAACCTTTAGTCATTATGTTTTGTACCCGTCACCTGCAGTAATAAGCAGGGACTGCTCAGAAATTGTGTGCTTGTCCTTTGGGTTTCATTGAGCTTTTTCTTGACAACAGAGCTTGTGAATCCAATGCTTTCTGCAGCCAACTCAAGGAAGAAGGGGGGGGGGGGGGGGGCTTCCTTCAGGTTTATTATCTCATGCAAATGTAATGTCTCTAAAAGAAAGCAAGAGTGCTAATAAGATACTACACTTTAAAAAATGGTGAGTAGATTTGAATGTAATGGACTGAAGTACGCTTAGCTACAAGCAGGGTCCTCTGAATTTACATACGTCTTCTTCCTCAGTCTTCAGTTGTTGTCACATTCCCACCATGCACCATGGGAGATTTGGTTTACACAGGATTGTGTACTGTGGCTCGAGTCCTAAATTCTGCTCCAACATTGCAGCAGTGGGATTGTCTTTGTGTCCTTCCAAGCAGAATGAAGATCATTATGAACATTATGTGTCTGTTTTGTTTAAACACGAAGCGCCATAGAGTAGCACAGGTAGTACTTAGCACGTTGAACTATACTTAGCTGGCACAAGGTGATCGTCTTACAAAGTAATCGCTATGATGATAAAATGTGATTTGTTGGTAGTAATGCAATACTTTTGCATACAAAACATTAAGATTTTAGAGATGTGAGTCGTGCAGTGATAAACCATTCATTAGGAATTTCAGCATTTTCTTGAGAAAGCGTAAAAAGCAAAGGATTTAAACTTTCCAGTTGATCCTGTCTGATTGAACTGGCTTGTACAGAAGGCAATCACATCAGCTAATCATTGCTTCATTACAACTCAGTTGGTTTGAGATGATAGTGCGCATTATGTAATTGCTTGTTAGAACTAAATATGCAACGGGCACGATGGGTTAAATGCCAATTAGCACAGTATGTGTGTGGCTCTGGATGCAGCCAGGCGGCGCAGAGGGAGAGCCGTTTGCTCGCAGTTCTTGGCTCTGGGTTCACTCTGTTTGACTTGACAGGTCCGGCTAAAATGTCATCCTGTTGCTGCTATTCTTGATTCTTTTTTTTCTTCTTCTGCTATAACTGGAATGCTGACGTTAGTGCGCTGTGACAACTCGCACTCTCGTGCCGAGTGTCAGTGCACTGGCCCCTTTCTTCCTGAGATGACGGGAGCGAGCGAGGATTTAAATGTGTTGAAGAGAGGAGCGTAAGGGTCCTCTCCTCCTCACCTTATTCTCGCTCTCCTTCCGCTCATGTTTTATTCTCAAGAGTGTGACCGCCAGTGCGTTTAGTGATGCTGATGGAAAGCGGTCATACATGTGGATTTTCCTTCACACACACCCTTGCACACAGTGATCCCCTGTGCTGTCAGTTGAGCGCCCTGATACACACACACACACACGCACGCACGCACGCACGCACGCACGCACGCACGCACACACACACACACACACACACACACAGTCACTTTCAGTTCACCACTCAATGGCGGCCCCCTGACAGCTCTCCAGTCTCTTCTTGCAGAAAACGGATGAAAGCTGTTTTTTTATAAAGTCCTTCTCAACCTCATCTCTCTCAGTTCCTGTCTGTTTTCTCTCTGCTGACAGGAAGGTGTGAGTGTTAGCAGTATGTCTGTGTATCTCAACATGCACGTTAACTTGCGTATGTCACTATATGAGTTTGCATGCATGCTGGGGATCGTCATTCTATATTTGTGCAGATTTTTGGATGACAGTGAGACAGAGCAACATAGCCGACTGCTGACAAAATCATTGCCTGTGTACCTGCGAATAAAGTCGTGCGCTGCAGCAGTAAGACTGAATGCTTAACATTTGCACCAAAAAAATAAACGCATATGCGTATCGTTTAATCATTTTCAGTACTGGTACCAATATGATACCCACATTTTGATGGTGATATTGAAGAATATGAACATGCTTTTCTATTTAAACAAAACAAAACCGCCAACTCATTTAATAATAAAGAAGAAACTTCTCAATGCATCAATGTTCGCACAAGACCTTTGCCTAACTAAAGCATTGTCTAAAATCAAACAAATTATGAGTAAAAATTAAAGAAAGAAATCAGTTTTGAGATGAAACAGTTAATAGATAATAAATAAAACATAAATCTGCAAACATTTGATCATCAATGAATCATTACAGTCATTTTATCAAGCAGAAATGGTAATTATTCTCCGGTTCAAGGTGTGGCGTCCCGGTGGTGATTTTATGATGCGTATCATGTAACTATGACAACCGCAGTTTGACTGTGACTTTTATCTCAGGTCGTCCTCTGTGCCAGTGGACATCTTTTGGCTCATGATACTTCATACTCTCCAATGAAGTAAAAAAAATGCATGAGAGCTACGCGGCCCCAGATGTCTGGTTATTGGGCAAAATGAGGAGTGACATGAATTCCTCCTCGTCTTTGTCTTATTTGTCTGGCTGGCTACTTAGTTGATTAGCAGGACTACCACCAGTGGAAGGATTATCGTCACACAGATGTGTCAGCCCTCCCTCCTCTGATATCATCTGCTTAGTGTAACACACACGACGAGGGAGGGCGTTGTTTTCCAATATACGACCACAGATGGTAAATTATGAGGTTTAATCAGATCTTTATCACCAGCGTAATACAGACAAGTGTCGACACAGTGCTGTCCAGACTTTAACACACGCACAAGTGATAGCTTCTGACATGTGTCGCCACAGATCGCTAATTAAATGAGATGAGATTGTTTCAGATTTTTTGCCATCACATTGTTTGACCTCCATGAGACTGGTCAGGACTTGCTCGGCCAATCATAATACAAACTGGACCGGTATTACAGAATGTAATAGATCAAATTTAAACACACACACACACACACACACACACACTCCGCTACAGTTGTCTCGGAGCAAACAGGTCGGTGAAAATGAAAGGATGTAGCACTCGGAATTTAATTCGCATTCCAAAATGAATTAGCCCGGTGCCACGTTTGGAACGAGGCGGGACAAAGAGGAAGAATTTAAACAAGAAAGGGACAGACGGCAGCTGGTAACTAATCCAATAAATGATTGTGTGTTATTAAAAAAAGCTCACACTGGAGTGAGATTAAAGCCAGAGCTACGAGTCAGTTTTGATTAATGAGAATGGTGATTAATCAAGTCTTTCTCCAAAACACACACACACACACACACACACACACACACACACACACACACACACACACACACACACACACACACACACACACACACACACACACACACACGAGAAACAGATGTGAACACATGGACACACACGTGTATACATGCCCACACGCTAGTATGGCGGTTTGATTTAGCTTTGTTCATAATACACAGGAAGTACTTACTCTACATGCTTGTATTTACATGCCTGTGATATCATAACTGTGTTTCTTGTGCGAAAGTGGGTCATCTCCAGATGTGTCGACGGGAGATAATCTGAGTTTTGAAATGGTTCTCGGTTGGCTTTACTTCCAAGGTTTCACATTTAGGTTTATGTTTCCACCCCAACCCGCCTGGCCACTTTTCATTTTTAGAAGATGTGGTCGTGGATGCTGGTCAGGATGTAGGGTATTGTCTTGTGCTTTCTCTGCAGTTTGATTCAAGAGCTCTGAATAAAATATCAAAAAGGTCTTCACATTTACCCTCGCAGCTGACGCCTCATGTGTGTGTGCTTGTGCATTACAGGTCATTTAGCAGACGCTCTTATCCAGAGCGACTTACATTGAACTAAGTACAGGGACAGTCTCCCTGGAGCAGCTCAGGGTTAAGTACCTTGCTCAGGGGTACAATGGTGGCAGCCTGGTATTGAACTCCCGACCTTCTAGTGCTTCTAAGTGTTTATCAGTATGCGTCTCTGTCCTTGATTTCTCCACGTGAGCTCTGTTGCTTATTTCAGTTTGTCTGTCTGTCCTTGGTTTGACCGAAGGTGTCTCTGTTGGTGTCTTTTTTCATGCAGTCCAGCCTGAGACGCTGCAGGCCTGCTGTTTGTGTGTGTTTGTGTGTTGGTGTCTGCCAACTGTAGCGGTATGACCTCAGATCAACGCTCGTTTCCACCGAAGTTGCGTTCACACATTCCATTACCATATATGGGCAACACAGCACAAACGCAAATAACTGTCATGCCACAGGCTTGTTTAGTGTAATCACTCCTCGTAAACTCTGCACACTTCTCCTCATTTTGTCCTTTAATTTCTGCTTATTTTTTTATCTTTGCTGTTTTTCTCCTTTTATAATGCCATTCATCACCTCCACCCTCCTCTTCATGTCACTCCTCACCTTAACTCCTCTGCCTCATTGCCTCTATTCATCGTTCATCGTCTTTTCTCTTCTACTTAGCATGCATCTCTTCTCCCCTCCTTCTTGTTGATATTCTTCTCCTTTCCTCTCACCTTTCCTTCTCATCATTGCCCTCCTCTCCTCCTTTTATTTGCCATTCATCACCTGTGCTCTCCTCTTCCAGGTATTCTCCTCCTCTGTTTGTCAAGCATCCTCCTGTCATTCTGTTTCTCCTCTCTTACTGCCTTCATCTCCTGTCCTCTTCTGACTCCATGCCCTCCTTCTTCCACACAATCAGTTTGTCACATCAGCTTTCCTCCCTGCTCTCACTTGAATTTCCCCTCTTATTTTGCACTTCCTGTCTTCTTCTCAATCTTTTGAAACACTTTCCTTTTCTACAAAATCTCACAAATGGGAAGTCCATTTTGGAGGTCAGCTAAGAATTACTGATCTTGAAATGAACTTTTCTGGTTTGTTCAAAGCATGGAAAATACTCTCCTCTGATTGGCTGACAGGCTGACAGGTGACCATTGGAAATGAAGAACTTCAAACTAAGCTCCATTCATGTTTAACCATATCAAATTCATTAACTATAAACTCAGATGATATGCATATGGCTGTGCTCTTCATACTTCAGACAGTTTTCCTAAAATTAGATGTCTAAGGGTGGTTAACCTGAGTCCAATATTCACTCTCTCGTTCTGTTTTTGGTTCTCTACCAACTGCTGAGCAACTGGCTGTTATCTTTGTCTGTCTGCCGACCTTTTAGTGGTGAACGGCTTACAGTTGGTTTATCAGATCCTTTCAGCTGAAAACAGCAGCCTGCTACATTTGTAAATGACGCTGATGAGAGCCATAAGAGTGGATCTAAACACTAAAGTCGACAAAACAATAAGCTGAAAGATGCTAAAACACTCGTAGAGCTGAGGACAACTGCAGAGTTGTTGATCATTCTCTGTGGGTTTGTAACTCTGAGCGACTCCTTTCATTTTCCCGATCCATTGCCTATTTGAAAATGATGGGTACATTTAGGGATCATTCTGAACTAAAAGGCTTGTGTACTTGGGTTATACCAACACATAGTAGGGCGACGTGCAACATAGGCTCGGGAGGATGTGAACTCATAGACTGGAGGGCGTGCAATACATCTGTAAATATGTCTTGTTTATTTATTGATTGATCATGAACTTTTCTTTTTGTCTCTGTTCTTCTAAGTTTTAATTTTGCCAGATGTCTTAACATGTATTGAACGCCCACTTGTGTGTGTGTGCAGAAAAAGACACACACACTTGTTAGTCTGTAGGTGTTTTGCTGCCATTGATCGGTGCCGTTGTTGATATTCACCACCACGCCAGCAACCTCGATATAGTCGCTGTAGCTTATTGGCAGGGCGAGTGGAGTTGGGGGGGGTGGGGTGCTGCGAACATGGCGAGAATTACCCGGGCCGAAAGAATAAAAGGAAAAATGAGAGCAATATAAATGGAGGGAGAATGTTTCTCCCGCTCTGCTGTAAGAAAGGCTTAGTGGGAATGATTACCGGTGAAAGCTAAATTGGCAATCTGCCCTTTCTTGTCTTTCTGCAGCTCCGTTCTTTTCTTCTTCTTCTGTCTCTGCTCTCTTTTTCTCTTACTGTCTCAATCTACCTCTCCATCACACTTCTCCTTCCTTCTCTCTCGTCTGGTTTGTCTTGTCTTTCTCTTTCTCCTCTGTTTCATTCATGAACCACGATCATTTTATGCTTTTTCAGTTATCTCACAGAAACGGAAAAAGATTATAATCAAGAACAACAAAATTGGTCAGTTTGTCGACTCACAACTGACAGATTGAAAAATCTGTAGCGGGTTGATGTTTTCATATGTGAACAGCGTTTTCTCAATTTTAGTGTGGGCATTCTTTAATTCCTTTTCTTCTTCCTCCCTCCCTCAGATTGTGAATGCCATGTCAGCTAAAGGATAAGAGATTAAGAGGGAGAGAGAGAAGCCCAAGAAGAGGAAAAGAGAGAGAGGGAGAGAAAGAAAAAAAAGAGGAGAGAGAGAGAGAGAGAGAGAGAGAGAAGAGAGAGAGAAAGAGAGAAAAAAGAAAAAGGAGAGGAGAGAGAGAGAGAGAGAGAAAGAGGAAAGAAGAGAGAGGAGAGAGAGAGAGAAGAGAGGAGAAAGAAGAGAGAGAGGGGGAGAGGAGAGAGAGAGAGAAAGAGAAAAAAAAAAAGAGGAGAAAAGAAAAAGAGAGAGAGAAGAGAGAAAGGGAGAGAGAGAGAGAGAGAGAGGAGATAGAGAACGAGAGATAAAGAGAGAGAGGAGAGAAACGATCAAGCGAGGAGATGAGAAAGAAAGAGAGAGAGAGATAGAAGGAGTTCTTGAGACTGAGAGCTATCGGGAGAACTCAACGAGACTCTAGCTATCTGCCACGCATAGCGATCTCTATATATGTCTAGTGCTGATTCATCTCTATATCTATCTCTATCTCTCTATTCTCTCCTCCCCCTCTTCCCATCTCTCTCTCTCTCTCTTCTCTTATCTCTCTCTCTCTCTCTTCCCTCTCTCCCTCTCTCTCTCTCTCTCTCTTCTCTCTCTCTCTCTCTCTCTCTCTTCTCTCTCTCTCTTACCCTTCTCTCTGTTTTGCATGCGTTTTTTCTTTTTCACCATTTCTCTGTGAACTTACTCCATCCCTGGCTGACCTGACTCCTGTGTGGAGCAGGTTGGGTCATGCTTATTTTAGTGGTTGTCTTTAGCGGAGGCCTTTCACCTCTTACCTCACACCTCTGTCTCTCCTCATTCCTCTTCCTCACTCCTCTTCCTCTTAAGCCTCTCTTTATCTCTGATGTGGTTCCTGGTCGCTCACTGCTGCAGCTTGTTATAGTGTCTCCCTTCTTCTCCTTTACCTTGACACTTGGTTAATCTTCAGTTTTACTCTCTCTGAGGCGCGTGAATAAAAATGTCAAAGCGTCTTGCTCGTTCAAATTTATTTTAAATGATCTAAATCCAAGGCTTTGGTATTGAAGGTGAAATTCAGTTTTTAAAGGCTGCATCACAGACTGTTTGACCTCTTCTATTATTTACTCATTTAATCATTATACCCACATTACGAGGATTATTTATTAAGAATCTCATTGTGCAAATATTTAGCATAAACCCCCATGGTCAACGATATCTACATATCTATATATACAATATCGTTGCAATATAGATATCGAGGTATTCGATCAGTTGGATTTTCTCCCTATCACGCAGCCCTAGTTTGACCAAATAATTGTTTCAGCACTACCTTCTCTATCGGACATTGTAGTTTCAGAGCGGTCGTTGCTAAAGTTAAGATAGCAGTTGGCTTGTATTGCCAGCTTTCATCAGTTTGCTTTTAAGATGCGTTTTATATTCAGTTCCAGCTCCTACAGGCTCACATAAGGTTGTCTGAAACCTGTAGATACCCTGAATATTTTAAGTGAAAGTTGGGTGTCGGAGTGTTTGTATTTAAATGTCAGCGATGCCTGCTATTGCTGCCTGCACTGCAGATATTTCTGCATTTATTTTTGTTATTGTTGGTGTGTGTTTGTGTGTGCGAAAGTTTGGAAGTGCTTAAGGTGATTTCTAGTCACTTTCTGGTGTTTTTTGATATGCTAAATGTGATGTTATGTGCTTCATTAGAGAACATCACAAGCCGACGCTTCCTTCCCACTCACTTTACCTCTCTTTCTGCTGTTTGCTCCCTCTTGCTATTTATCTGCCTGTCTCTGTGGTTCGCTCTCTCTCTCTCTCTAGCTTGATTAAGTTCCTGTTCTCTCGCTCTCATTCCTCCTGAAATCTTTCTGATTTCATCTCTCACCACCTTGTGCTTTGTAAGTCTGCTCCTCCCTCAGTTTCTCTTCTCCTGACTCAACGAGCCACGACTTCCCATACAAACCCACCCACACACACACACACACACACACACACACACACACACACACACACACACACACACACATACACGTGCATACACAAAATACTGAAAGAGACACACATAAACAGAAAAGTAGTGGGTTTCACAACAAAAACAAACGCTGGAAAATAACTGCTCACGAAACCAAGGCGAGAAAAGCCTCCACATTTACACACAGATATACGTACACAGAGGAAAGTCGCTTGACAATCTGTTTTTTTTGCCTCACCTCATTCTCTCTCTCTATTTCTCTCTTGCTTACTCACTCAATTTGGTTCAATTTACCATCCTGTCAGGCCCGCTGATGCCCTCATTTCAGGCTGGCTATGTAAATATTATTGTTGAATCTGAGTTGATATGCTGCTCCCTGGCGAATCTCCTGCTGCTGTTTCTCCCAACAATCTGTCATACAGGCCGACATAAAATCTATCACCTTGACAAGCTATACCCCCCCCCCCCCCCCAACCCCATGTCTCTCCCCTTCTCATCTGGGTGCCTGCCAGCATTGTGGGAGCAGACATAATAGCACCCAGCTAATTCAATCCTGTATGTTTCCCCGTTCCTTATTTCAGTCTTCCTGCCTCCCCTTCGAAGGTTTCCTTTAATCTGTGATGTTCCAACAGGCTGATGTGCACTGATGTGCAGTTGTGCAAAGCTTGATGTCAGTTTTGAGCATGTGAATCTCTTTCTGTTTTATGGTACTCGCAGTGTTTTTGTGTGTGGGGGTTGTGCGATAACACGAGTGAGCGTGTGAATGCCTCCATAATGTGACCCGTCAGACATGTTGTTGTGTGTACATACCTTTTAGTGCCCAAATGTTAATAGAAAATATCTAGATTTAGTAGTTATAAAGTAGAGACATTTTGGGATATGATTTGGGATACTTATTCGCTTTCTTGCAGAGAGTAAGATGTGTATCCATACAACTCTCATGTGTGTACGGTATATATGGTAATACAAGCTACAGCCAGAGCTTAGTTTAGCACAAAGACAAACGGCTGGCCTGGCTCTGTTCAAAGGTAACACAGTACCATCTACCAGCACCTCCACAGCTCACTAATGAACACATACATGAACATTTGTGGTTTTACGGTGGGTTATATGTGCTATTAGTGGCAGTGTATTGGCAAGATGATGAAGGGGTTACGATTCAATATATTCCGATATATTGCAATACGAGCCACTGTCTGCCACAAACCTTTGAATGTAAACTACAACTATAAAAATGTATTGTGTTTTTGAGTATCAATACAGCAGTAGCGGCCCGTGCATTTCCCACCTAGGCCTTCAGTGAAGTCCTACACAGTCCTACCTGAATTATTCCACCTCTTAATACCATCATTATGACGCCATGGCTCTATAAACTATACATTTAGACATAAACGCAGTATAACCGAGCGTTGCATCACCCTAACAACAGAGTTATATTAATATTTCCGAAACATTTAGTTGTAAATAGCAGGCATTCCCAGCAGTACAATGTGCAGTGCCTCTCGGAGGCTGTGAGCCGGGGGTACCGCTCGTAGTTAGTGATTTGAAAGTGGCGGACAAACCCTTTTCCCAGCTGTGATAGGCTCGCTAGCATCGGGGTTGGCCGTTCTCTTCTCACAATGTCTATCTTTTCTTGAAAAGTTCGTCTTGAAATGCGTTGTAATTATATCTGCGATCCACATCGATCTCTTCTCCTCCTTCAGCCATCGTGGGTTGAAAAAAAACAGCTTGCAGAAATCTACACAAATTAGCTCGTTCAAAGTTTGCTAGCTCTGCATAGCTCTGCCTCTCAATAGTGCGTATCCAATCAAAAGACGTGCACGTGCTGACGTTATCGTACGCCTGCTAGCTGGCCCCCAGTGTCCCCAACTCGAAATCTGATTGGTTAACGCCACAGTTTTGTCTCCGTTCACTTTAAGCGACAGGCGCCCGCGCTGTTGATTCTGAAGGCCTCAGGGCAGATCTCTTGGACCCTGGCAACACATGATGGCTGAAATATGATTGGATAAAAGCTCTAACATAAAGGCCAGCCCTCCACATCTCGATCTGAGGCTGGAAGCAGCGCAACCAAGAGGAAAGCTATGCAATGAAGAGAATAGACTATGGGGAATAATTTAACACATATTTGTGGAAAAAATATATCAAAATTAAATTTATATTCTAATGATGTTTAGGCCAACAGAGAAGGCCTTGCTGGCCCTGACGGCCCACCACTGCAATACAGTATCACAAAACATAATACTAAGTGTATCGATATTTTCTTACACCCTTATGTGCTATCGATAATGTAAATGGTTTATTAAATGGTTATGCTAAGCTAGGCTAATCAGCTGCTGGCTTCAAATTCAGTGAAGTGACTTGAGAGCGGTATGTATCTTCTCATCTAACTCTTGACAAGCCAAGAAACGTATTTCCCAAACTGTCAAACTGTTCGTGCATATTTAAAAAAGGTCTTGTGACATGTAACTGCAGGACACTGATCATGGTAGTTTATTGTAAACAAGCTCCTCCGTTGATATTACCAGCCCACAGAAAGAGACTTCAATGAGGCTCAAATGAAACCAAAACCGAAAGTAATGAAGCCTTAGTTGTATCTATATTAATAGGCCGTGTATTCTATACATGCTAACATCCTGACATCTGCGCGTGAGTAATTGCATTCCACGTGTGTGTGTGTGTGTGTGTGTGTGTGTGTGTGTGTGTGTGTGTGTGTGTGTGTGACCATGTGCATCATTAAGGGAGAGGAGTACATTAAGATAATGTATCTCTCCTGGCCTCATCTCTCTCTGTAGCTCAGCCCTTGCTGTGACCAATAACCTGCTGTGTGCGTTTATGTGTCGATAACTCGGTTACAAGTGGCCACGTGTGTCTTGCTAATGACAAACTTGTTGCGTAGAACCTCCCATTTGTTTTAATGAGGCCTGTTTGTTTAGCAGCCGCTTGTCCTGTTTGTTTTCTTACTTTTCAATTGGGAGACTACACACACACACACACACACACACACACACACACACACACACACACACACACACACACACACACACACACTGTGTACATCTGTTATTGATAAAATGCCTCTCAATGTGAAATAAAGGAGCAAAGATTACACATTGTCTTACTGTGTGTGTGTGTGTGTGTGTGTGTGTGTGTGTGTGTGTGTGTGTGTCTGTGTATATGTCTGCTATCAATCAGGGCCAACAGAGCGTGTACTAATTACAGTGTTGTATGATAGTTTATGAACAAAACAGCAGCAGCTTAGTCACAAACCCCTGCTGCTGCTGCTGTCGCCAAGCCTTTGGTTCACACTGTCACTACATGTGTGTCTGTGTGTTCTTCATAATTAGTCGTTTTTAAGTCAATGGTTGGATTAGCCACTTTACGTAAAAGAAAGCATACATGACAAGAGATCGAAACAAACATATGTTGTTTTGAGTCCATGATTGGCAAAATAAAGCTGTTTCGTAAATTGCTTAATACGCTCAAACAAATAGCACTCGGAGAGCGCAGACCTCCACACAAGGCAAACGGTGCATTCACGTGCTCCTGGGATGGTCCCAACTCCCTAAATGGGAAGTCGTTCTTCCAACTTCGGTGTGTTCACAAGCTTTAAGTTGTTGTGTGGGTAGCTGCTTCCGAGTTGTTGTTGCAACGTAAATGTGTCTGACAGAGACAGACAAACAAACAATATATCCTACGTTGAGACTCAGAAGCAGCAGGAAACTTTGGTCACTACGTGTTTCCAAACACTGACAAACATATCCACCGCTGTGTTCCCGACTGCGCATGAACTGCTCAGCAATCCGTTTGCAGTTGACGTGGAAACAGCACATGTGAACATCCAAATGGAGCTGATTGACCTCCAGTGTAATGACACACTCAAGGCAAAGTGTGACTCTGTGGGCGCTGCAGTTTCCAAGCTTCACCCCCGAAACGATGCCTTAATTTTGGCCCTCTCTGTGATTGAGTTTGACACCCCTGGTCTATTGCTTGCTTTGCGCAGTTTCTCCTCAGCTGTTTCGCGAAGAGCAGCCCCCCCCCACACCACACACACACACACACGTGCGCACACAGTTACAGTCAGAGACAGAGTGGAGGAAAGGAGAGGGGAGAACTAAAACAAAATCCGCTGCTAAATGTTTTACTTTAAAATGACACCGTATAATTATTTATTACTTGTTAAACATGTTAAAAAATGTCAGCTCAAAATTGTCTGCGAGCCATAACGCGTCATCGAAAGAGCCATAGGTTCCCGACCCCTACTATAGATGGAATCGGAGTTTCGGGCTTCCGGTGGAATCGCAATGCATGCTGGGGTGGCAAGCCTAGAAAAGTGAGCACCAACTCTACAAGGGCCGCCATATCGGATTTCTTCTCTACTTGTTGTATTTAGCTTATTCTTCAAGCGTGTTGTAAACAAACCTACTACTCTACTCTGAGTTCTGAACTCCTTTCTTATGATGAGGTTCAGATGTGGAAAGTCGAAGCTTTGAAAGTATTTTGCCGCAAGCAGAATTTAAAGGTTTCAGGAACAAAAGTCGAGCTTATTGCCAGGGTGTTTGCTGCATCAGAGATGGGCATTGAAGGAGCAACCAACAGCTAACGAAAGACTTTCAATCACAGAAGAAGAAAAGACTAAGCTTTTGGTTATGCCGAGTGGCGTTTCAGTGCCTGATCCCTTGACATTGCAGGATGGCTGGGTCAATGAAAACAACAGCATGACTTCTTGGCCGCCGATATACCTCAGCGATATAACATTATTTTTAATGTCTGACCACCCAGGGAACCATGTCGAGTTTCATAAACGAACTTTGAACGAATACAAAGAAGGCAAAGCATTTAGACTGTTTGACTCTGGCTGGTTGAAACAAATATCTTTCAATCCTCTCGCAGATTCTGAGTATTAGCTTTTTGAAAGCAAAATGTACTCATTCAATGAAAACTTCCCATACGCCACATTCAGCATGGATCTGCGCAGTCAAGAAAACTGCCGATATCATAAGTGCTTATTGCAGTTGTGTTGCAGGGTAAGCTATTATAAATATATACCTAACTTGTGTTTGTTCATTATTATATATATATATATATATATATATAGTATGCGCTTTCCTTTTTGATGATTTGGGGTTTTGACACATACGAGTTCAGGATCAGGGAATTCATTTGTTGGTTTTCCTTGCATGAAATTCTCACTGCAAATCCACAAAGATTTCTTGGGCTCCCAAGACTTCCCATTGTAATCATGTCTCTTTACAGCTTTGGTCCATGCTAGCCTTCTATCATTGTTCTTTAGTGCTTGCACATTCTGTACAGTAAAGTATCATTTTGAGAGTCCATTCTCTGAAAGGTCAGTGTTATTTTAGGTAGTGCTGGCTGCCTTTTACCACTTAGTCTGGGTTTTCTTGAGTGCATCAGGAAGTAATCTACTGGGGGGGTTTTGATGTCTGCGTTGTGTTCGGTTAAAAGTGAAGTTGTTAAAGTTACTTTAATGGGCCTATACTTGCATGTGTGTGTGTGTGTGTCTTCATGTGCAAGAAAGGCCCACCATTTTTCTTGTTCATGTCTGCTGAGAGGCTCTTTTGCAATGAAGAACAAAGTCCAAGAAACAGACTCGTTGATCAAAAACTTGTTTCAGCAAATGGGAAGTTTTGCTTACTTCTGCATTGTGCCGATGCTCCGAAGCATTGTGTGTTGCCCCTTAAACACCACAGGAGCCGACTTTGAGCTGCAATAATATGCTTGTCTGCATGGTTACACATTCATAGTTGCTGATTCTGTTTCATCACAGTTGTCCATAGTCAGCACTACTGAAATGTATCAAAGTTATTAAATCTTTCACCAGCTCTTCGGAGTTAATTCCAGTGCTACAGGACTTCAGGTCGGCATGTATTGGAAATGAGAGCAACTCTTGCTTGTTCTTTTTTTATACGATACAACTGAGCTTCTGAATTTTTAAAATGAGATCCTAGACATGTGATTTGTTTCACTGTAAGACTTTAATCATAGATCAGCTAGAGACAGAAAGCGTTGAAGCTGGATCAAGACCAGTGCAGCATGACTTCTTTTGGCATCATGACTGATTGGACCAAGTCTGCTCCAGTCTCGGAGTTGGGACATTTAGGATAGAAAAACATACTTTTGGGGATTTTAAGGATTCTCCCTGATTTCCATTCTCCCTGAAGTCCATTCAGTGTACATACTTCCCCAGTTAGATTGTTTTTAAGATATGTGAGGCTTAATACAAAAATAAAAATAAATAAACAAACTTTCTGGAAATGGTGAACGCATCTGAAGTTCACTCACCCTCAACTCTTTCTGAGAGTTCAGTCGGAGTCCACAGTCCATAGTGTCTATTTATCCAACAATTCATCAGTTTCTTGATTCTCCATTTGATATCTATTTCTGTTTTGGTACGATCACTAGCAGTATTCTTGGAGCAACTGAGGGGTTCGCCAAGCAACGCACCTCTAATCTCAGGCTTACCTCCAGAGTGTTTACTGTATTTAGTCTGTCCTTTTAGTATTTAACCTCTCTCACTGTCAACACAATCTGTCTGTGTTGATGGAAGTCAGTAGTGTTCATGTGGGGTGTCTCCTTCAGTAGTATTCAGGTGTGTTCCCAGCTATGGAGCAGTCGTAGTTAAATTAACTTGTTCACAGCAGTGCTTCCAGCTCCACTGGCAGCTCAAAAAGCTCTTAGTCGCTTCTTTCATTTAGAGCTCCTGTACACGGCAGGTGAGGCTCTGTGATCATCAGACCTCCTCAGATTAGACAAACAAGTAGTGCAAAATGTCAGGCATAGCAAATGGGTTTAAAAGCCACACTAACACACATAGAGTTCAAAAAGTGAAAGCTAACTTCTGATTTAAGCTTCCCGAAAAGGTGCAAGTTATAGTGACACATGCATCAATGTAATAATGCTGAAGGGTACCTTGATGCTCGCTTTTGAAAGAAAGGAGATCATCTCTCTTATGTCTCTGCACCAGGCGGTGCTGGAGCTCACAGTTCAGAAAGCATCGATTTGAACAGCCAAGAAATCTGGGTAAAACCAAGCGTCTGAGTTACATGCGTTTGCTTTCTCAGTCACTTATTTAAATGTGCAAGTCAAACCTGCTTTACATAGAATATAGTTATTCAAATGATGTTGAAGCTATGTCTAAAACTGTTCAACAAAATGTCGTCTGTATTTGACGCCGGCCCAGACGTCGTTTGATTTGCAAATCAACAAATCAGTGCTTGCTAGAAGTGATCACATGTCTGCTCCTCTGACCACCAGGGTCTCCACTGTCTTCAAGATTGTTCAGAATTCATTTTTATATCTCTGCTTGTTACTCATATTTCAATTTGTCGCAGTCTTTATCCCTAATGTGCTCATGAATGGCTACATAACGTGTACACTGTAGGGCTAGTGCAGTCGCAGTGTGAATACGAATGACATAATGGGTAAAATGCTGTTGACATTGTTGGTATGAAATGAACAAATGAGTTCCCGCTTAAGATTTAGACGTGCCATCTGCCTTTCTAAATAGCATCAGACCATGCTCAATCCATTTCCGCAGAGTCTAGACTGGGCCGCCGGAGCTCAAAGTGCGCTAAAGGTTATTTGTTAAGGCAGGTGTTCCCAATACTTTGAATGCAGTGGCATGTTTAAAATAACACAATAAACCTAATTATCGACAGCTTGGAAATGTCACACAAAAACGTGTTTGTGTGCATTGCAGCAGCTCTGAAGGGGCTGTGGTAATCAGGTGTTGGGGCTTTTAAATGCACAAATTATCATAAAATACATTTTGACCTTTATGTATTCAGAAAAGGTTGATTGAACATGGGCGGGCTTTCACAAAGACTAAAAAGACATTTAACACATTCACACCTGCAAGCAGCCAAACCCCAGTGTGATACTGTAATTATGACTGTTTGTATTAAGTGATCTCAGTGTAAATGGCCTTTTTATAAGAAATAATTCTCAGTTATTATTTAAATCTGATCCAGTTCCTGAAGTAGTGGTGCCCAACCTAAGGCTCAGGCCCTTTCAGGGGGTGAAAAGATAATTGATTATGATCAACAAGACTGAAAAGTAAAACAAAGTCATATTAGGGCTGCACACAATGATTTTTCTTTCTAAATGACTGGATCATTTGATCTCTTCAGGCCTCCTAAAGCGACTAAAATAAAGCAATGGAACCTCCCTTTAGTAACGGGTCACAACAGGTAGCAACTAGTGATTGACAAATAAACATTTGTTTATTTTAATGTTAAAACCACTAATCTAAAGAAAACAATGTGTAAAATAACAATGAGTTTGCTAAATTAGTCTCGCAGCCATAAGGGTGCTCAGGGGTGCGTGTCAGCGGATTGTAATCGCTGTGAATGTTTTTGAAAACTTAATTAAAAACCAGAGATAATGTCCTCCTTACTTCACACACCTCGCTGTTAACAGTATTTATAGAAACTGCTTTCTGTCCAGAGTAACCGCAGAACTGATTTCTGACCATTTAACAGATTTTTGACAATTCAGTAAAAGCTACTGTTGGTACTTTCTCCATTTTTCATTGTGGTTGTTCGTGTTATATGAAAATTACAATACAATAAAAGACCGCTAACACCATGTGGTCTAAAAAGTTAAACTGTTGTCAATTGTGCAGAGAGCTGTTCTTTGCATTAGCCAATGTTTTCCACACACCTCGTGGCTGCTCCTAATTGACTTGAATGTTTAAAAGACTCTGGCAGTTTGACAAAAGCTTGCCCTCAACAATTACCTTCAAATTACCTTCGAGCAAAGCAGTCAACTCTCTGCAGCTGGGAGGAGGGAACGCTGTGAGCAGCTTCCATGTGTGAATGGGATTTTTGATTTCACAGAAAGATGGACAAAGATGCACCTGCCAAAAGATAAAATGATTAAAGATAAATAGTCAATTGAAGTCGATTGAACTTTTCATTTGAGCAAAATCTCCTGGCTGTTAAAGCCTTGAAGAGAAGCCAACACTCACTGTAGCTCAGAAGTACAGGTCGGGCCAGGACATGATTGACAGGCAGAGCAGCAACACAACCCAGGCTATCAAGCCGTGCCAGACCTGTCTGACAGGTGGGCGCAAATGTCATTCCTCCGTCGAACCCTGACTGTTGCAGGTGTGTTTGTTTTCTGCCAAATGACTGCACTCAGGGGCGGAGATTTAATTGTCCCTTAGAAGCCGAGTTGGCACCAGTTGAGATAGGGTGGGGTCATGTGGGTCATGTCAGAGCACAGAAACACTCACACACGTCCATACACCCAGATCTGTACACACATGTGGTACAAAAAAAGACGCGCACACTTGTGCACATAACACAAGTTTGTACAATACTCAGTAGCTGGGAGGTGGTGACAGGTCAAAGAAGAGTCATTAATCATGAACTACCACAAGAGAGAGAGAAGGAGTGTGGAAAAAGGTTGTGAACATCTGTGTTAGGACGAAGAAAAAGCTAAAGGGAAAGAAAGATGGAGGACTAGAGATATAATGATGGGTTGAGCTCGGGAAGAGAAAGATAACAATGTGAGTGGAAGAGGGACAGACAAATGACAGAAGCTGAGTGCAATGGCAGCAGAAGGGGAGGTCTAGAAGCTTCAACCAGAAATATGCAGAGTAAACCATTGCCTCAGAGCACTGTAACACACACACACACACACACACACACACACACACACACACACACACACACACACACACACACACACACAACACTTGTCATATACAAATCCCTCACTGTAGTGTGAGGGACATTTCTGCACAGAGCTGTCAATAGGAGACTTACTTAAAATAGTACATAAAGAAGCTAGTTTAGCCCTCTCGCACGCACACGCACACGCACACACACACACACACACACACACACTCACACTCACACAACAGCCCCCAGCGTTGCCGCTTGCATGCTACTATTGTTGTTTTGTAGTGTTAGTGGAGAAAAGGCAATATCTAATAACGGGGAAATTACGATTCGTCACCACAACAACAGTTCATTGCTCGCACCCAGGCTGGTCCTCGTGTCCAAGAAGCTGAACTACTTTCCTGATTTACCAGGGAGCAGGAGATAAAACTCCAGATAACACCAGATAATAGTTACATTAGGAAGAGAGAGAGAGAGAGGGGGACGTGTTTAAGTTGCCTTGGTAATGAATGAATGAAAATAAGTAAGGGAATGATGGCGATGCTTTGCCAGCTCTTGTTAACTCTTCAGTTACATTTCTGTAAGCAGTTCGTTGTGCAAGTGGCCCGTGGATTTTCTGTCCTTTTCCTTCCTGTTAACTTATGGTAAACGTTGAATAGAATCTGCTTTTGCAGTAAACAACTCTTTTTTTTTTTAGCCACTGACACAATGAAGGACAAACATGTTTATGAGTCATAACCTTACTCTTTGTGGAGGAACTAGTAGCACTTCCTGGTATTAACTAGGTAACAATCCGTCTCCCGGGCAAATGAACAATAGCTGTTATTTAAGCATTTATAGGCAGCAAGTGGTCATGTTTATTTTGTTTGCTTTGCTTTGCTTCAGCATTTGCTTTTCAATGCACCATCTTATACTGAAAAGGATTAAAAAAAAGAATGATTAATCTCACCTTCTGAAGTAAACAAAGAATTCATTTACAATGGTAAGCCACGACATTTGGTAGAACTTGTGGTTTATCTTTCCTACTATTTAAAAATTAGGGACATTACTACATAAGCCTTTTATTTGTGTGTGCCAGGGTAGAACAGGTTTGTGTAGCCACAGTGGTTCTCACTGTATGTTCCAAAATCCACTTGCCAATTTCACTAGAGTGTGTTCCAAGTAGGATCTTAAACCATCCAAAATCACATTGGGTTTGCACCAGCAGAGGACATTCTGCAAGCAGCACTACAGCTATCTCTGTGTTAGCTCTCCATGGGAAATAATTCAAGTTGATTTAATTGTCTAAATCAGGGGTGTCCAAACTTTTTTCACTGAGGGCCACATACAGAAAAATATACGAAGGCCACTCATACTTTTGAGGTATATTCCCTAAAAAACAAAACAATCAAATGTAGGTAAATTAAGCTTGATAATTGAATATGCTTAAAGGGGGTGGGGGTAGCCTCCATCGCAGCTTTCTATTAATGAGGTTTCATTTATTTTGTAACAATAAGGGTTTTAGGCTCATTCTCTCACATATGAGCCGAACAGACTCATCATTCTTTGTGTGTGGACGTCTCATCAGAGGAAACTTTTAGAAGTCGGGGAGGGAGAGAAGCTGATGTTGATTCTTCAGGGAATTATCGTATATAATAATTATTATATAAGTTTATATAGTTGCAGACTCTCTTAAACTTCTTCTGCATTCATCAGCTCGATTTCTTTCTCAACGATAGAAAAATCTTGGAAGTGCTGACTGAATTCTGTCATGAGGGACATGAGATGAGAGACGTGATCACAGACACATATTTCCACTTGTTATCAGAAAGCTTGGCCTTTGGAAAAGCACATTTGATTTCGGATAGCGTGGGGAATTGCGCAACATTGAAGTTGCGTAGACGGAGCTTCACACAGAATGCTTTCATATGACCAGTAAGATCAACTAAACAGGTCTACCAAACATGGAGGGTCTCTCAGCTCATGAAGAGGTCGGTCCTTCTCTTTCAAAAACAGATCGATTTCTGATCTCAGGGAATAAACCCGCTGCAGCACGGAGCCGCGACTCAGCCAGCGCACATCAGAACTGTGGAGCACGTCCCCGTATTCAGCATCGACATCAGACAGGGAAGCTTGAAATTCTCTGTGGTAAAGTCCTCGTGCTCGAATTATGTTGTGCCTTTTAGACTCCTAAAACCAAGCAGCTCTTCCGTAACGCAAAGGTTATCGTCAACTCCCCGCAAAAAACAAACAGCTGTGCGGTGTCTGTCGCATCTGTGCTCTCATCACATGCAATCAGTAAACATCTAAAGCACAAGCTTTATCTGACACTTGATGTTTTAAGTTAGCTGACAAGTCAAAACTGTGTTTCTGTGTTAGAACTAAGAAGTGCAATACATTCAAGCGCAAGTTTCTATCCCGGGCCTTATTCCATTAGACTTTTAGAATTTGCTGCGGGCCAATTAAAAATGGGCCGTAGTTTGGACAACCCTGGACTCACTATTATCAACCTAAATAATTACTGTTACTAGCTGAGGTGCCATAAACCGGGCAAAGACCTGGTTTAGTAACTTATAAGACTATAGGATGTAGTGAAACATAACTGCAACAAAGTAAAAAGCTTTTTCATAATCAGTTTGCAGCTGCACCGCTGAATGTCTTTCCAACCATGAGAAGAAATAAACCCAGTTTAAATAGACATGTATAGACACGTTCTTCATTCATACGGGAATTTAGATATACTGGCAGCTTGTTTTAGGAAAAAACTAAAATGATTATAATTATGATGATGTTATCTAAGTGTTCATGTTTTCAAAGTTCAAACCACTTCATGCTTATGTGTGGGTCTACCAGTGTGGGAAATTACTTCCTGCAGTTTTCAGTGACAAAACAGATGCTGTTTGAACAGTAAAGTTGGTTTGTTATCAGTAAAATAAAGGTAAACTTTAACATGAAGTTCAGTCTTTTAAAGCGAGACTTTGATTCCCACCTTTTTGTTCCTACTCAATTTACAGTCAATGTACTGCTTGGCCATCATTTACCATTGGTGTTTAATCTCGTAGCCTGCTGTCACATTGGTGGGCAGCCGGTATTGAGATGTGGAGATGTGACCCTCCTTTTGGCTTTTCAATATGCAGCAACCAGATCAGGTGGAATCTGGCATTTCAGTCTCTCCGGCAAGAAAAACTGCTGTCAACAAAATGTTAGTATTTGCAAAAAGATAGCTGTTATGATGGTAGCTTTTCACCATTTCTAGGTAAGTCACAACATTTAGTAGTTGATACTAATACCAGTCAAATGTCATGGTTCTCAATATCCAATTCGATAACACTGTAAAAAAATGAAAACAATAAATCCCATGTACATACACTCCTTTATTACCGATTGCATACTGGTTTTTGTTAGGAAATTAAATGGGTCATATTTTCTTCAAACAACTATAGGATATTTATTTATATATTTGTTTCGCGACCCAAAAAATATTTTACACTTCATGATAACGTTATAATTTACCTACACCCAATGCTCAATTTTACTGAATAGAGCTTGAACGCATCATAATGGAACTCAATGGAACCTCCCTCAAGTAACACTAGCTCCAAGTTATTTAGCCAAACAGGACTGTGTTGCCCACCGGCTGCTAACGGCTAACAATGTTAACTAGGATCGTCTCCTGCCGATTGTAAAGCAGAATTGTTGTTCACAATGTCGTATTATCAGGGAAAAAATCTTTCCCGGGTAAGATCTTTGTTCGTCCCAAACACATTTTTTATCGTCTCCGGGAGCTGTTAGTCTCGAGCCCTGAGCGCTATACCGGCTACTACGATACCTGCGCTACTGTAGAAAAACGAGTACCTCCACATTTTCAGAATTGGCATCCATGGGGTGCCAAAGTACCGCAGCAATTTTAACCAAAGTCTACTGGATCTTAAAAAATGTTACCTAGACGCAACTGTGTGCCCTTAGGCTTTTTTCCACTTTTTTAAGGAATGATAGATGAACCCATCGACCACCACGGAGTGAGTGTGTGTGTAAGGGTCTGTGATGGTTCACTACATCAAAGGAGGAGAATTTTCTTGGCTGTGCGAGTTTAGCCGAGAGGTCTCGTGTGTCACTTTGTGAAAAATGCCGTCCGACAATACACACTTCATATCTCGGTCTGCTGCCATTTTCCACTACTTTATCTGTCGGCTTCACCTCGGCGGCTGTGAACAGGTACGACATAACATGCACTTCATCAGCGAGGTCAGTTGTGGGCTGTGATGGAGCCCCGTTTCACTGTCGCTATTTAGTTGAGGGATTCAATGTGGGCGACCCTTCATACACTACCAAGTAGTAGCACTTCATTGACATTTGGTCCTTTTCAGAGAGGATTTATGGGATGTTCAGAGTCGGTCTGGGAGATTTAAAATAGGGGGACGACGATATAAAACAAATAGGGGTCATGTCAGGTCAAAACCGGGTCAGGTACATTTGTGTGAAGTGGATAAGAGAGTGTGTGTGGGCGAAGGGGGTGGTAGCTGATAGTAATTTGTGTGTGACTGTGTATAGAAGCATTCTGAGCTTGTCGGCATACAAGAAAGGAGCTGATGTATTGTGTTATGCCCATGATTTGTTTAAATTGTAGATTCCAGTGGTCAAAAAATAAAAAAGAGATGGGGATAGAAAACGGATGACACCAACAAAGATCGTGACCTGCGTTCAAACCCACAATGGTGTCACGAGCAACTTGGCATGCTGAGAGCTGTGACAGGACTGTGATGATGCCCGTGAGTTAACTGGGAACAGGTTTGAGAATCTCCTCAGCTGGTGTGCAGTGGAGAAAAAGCAGACACCGCCCAGTTAGAGCAGGCAGAAAAGGACAGGGTTGAAAGGATGGAGGGGGAGGAGAGAGCAGGGACTCGCAGAATGAAAACAGCATGTAAAGATAAACTGATATCTATCAGTGAACGTGTGAGAGTTTGCTTTTTGTGTGTGCAGCTTGTTCGTCCCTGCCTGGCCGGGTTATCGTGCTGCTGCACATTGCTGCTTTGCGTGGCGAGCATTGGTGCGTGGTTTAGAGACGACAGAGGGGAGTGATATCGGGGGAGGAAGAGAGGGACCCTCCCCTCCTCCCCCTGAACCCCTGCATTTACCAACAGCCCTACAGAGGCCCCCAGGCTCCAGCTCTCAGCCTGCCATCTTTATTTTTCCAGACTTTACCCTCCAGTTTTGTCTGTATGCCTGCATGCCTTGCCGTGCATGTCGTCTAGCTGTATTTGTCACGGCTGGATGTGAGCTTGGCAGCGACGCGTCCCAATGTTGTTTTTTCTTTTTTGGAAGCTGCAGGGGAAAGGGAAGCGGTTGAGGGTTGAGAAGAAAGACGGCAGGGGTTGCTGGAGACCTCAGGACACGGTGTATGCCACAATGTGCAAGCCACAGGCAACAATAGTATTACAAGTATTGGCATCATGGTACGATAGTATTAGCAGATTAGGGTTGTTTCATAAACTGTGTGGCCGTTTGGGGATTGTAATTCTTACTGTGAACATAAAACTGTGATGCTCAGTGGGATCATTGTTACATTGGCAGGATTTAAGTTTGTTTTGCTCTTCTGAATCAGCAGGTGCCAATGGGACACTCGACCTCATCGGATGCACTCTGATTTCCTTCAGGTTGTGAAATTGTGTTTATTGGTAAAGAATTGAAACAAACTACTAAGTGATGAAGCATTTTATGTCAGTAAACATTAAAACAGCCTATTTTCAAGCTTGTTTTAGATCCCCAAAGTGTCACTATGACAGCAATTAGAGTGTTATGAAGTTGTCCCATTATTTTTGGCATTTTTTCTATTCTCTTTTCAGGAGCATGGATGAAGCTCCAAATGGATTACATAATAGATACTCTAATGATGTTTCTCCTTTGTTTTTTAAATCAGTTATAGTGGTATCCTTTCTGCATATTTAGCAAACCCATGAGGGTTAACAAGCCCAAGATACTGTGCTACAGTTACATGGGCTTCTAAACTGTACATCGGCAGCCATGTTGGCCAGAGCTGGGAACACAGTAAGTCTACAAAAGTTGGTGGTGAAATACATGAGTCATTTCACAGTTGGTTAGACTCCAGTTTGTTCCTGATGTAAAGCCACTGAGTCAAAATTTGGCGAACAGTTTATGCAGTATAAGCAGGATTAGCAAAACTGGCAATGATCTGTGCAGTGTGGAAACATATTTACTCTGCCCACTAGTTGGCTTCATGTGCATGTGTCCATTGGAGGTCAGAAACAAAAGCAAGTGTTAAAGTGATGCACATCGTCAGTATTAGAGGAATGGAAATAAGGTAGAAAACAAACACTAAGATCAGTTTTGTTTGCGCAGTTGTCTAGGTCACTGCTGTATCCTGTCAGCTTAAGGTCACAATAATATGAGGATTTAACTTTGTATTCACTGCTTTGAGATTGGATTTTCTTACCTTGAAAACGGAAAAATATAATTCAATAACTTCCCACAGCAGTACAATCTGTCTCCAGTCATTTATAAGCCACAGTGCAGTGTTTGACATCTGATAAGCCTTCAAACTCATCTATCACGCTATCTAAACTTCTTGCATCGTATTTCCAATGCGTCTCTAATTTCTTTCAATGCAGGCATGTTTTTCTGTCTAAATGCCAACTTAAGCTTGTGCTTTGAAACACAGATTGGGTTTCTTTGTCCATTTCCAGCTTCGAAAGAAACATTTTCAAATTTGTATCGGTCAGACACCTGAAAATATGCAGCTTGACTTTCATTTTTACTTACAAAGGCTCTTTTTTGGACATCCCCTCAAGACCTTACATGGATAGTTCGGGTCGTATGATAGATCAGTGTGTTACACCTACAGTAGTGGTCGGTTGGCACGCCGCCATTTTGGAGGAACAGACGGGAGTTACGGCACGGAAGCGAAGCAATGTACTGCTGTAGACAGGGGCAGCAGCAAAACGTATTTTACACCCACCAAATCACCTGACGTTGGTGATTCCAAACTAATCACAATCACATAATCACATAAACCAAATAACCGATCTAGGCAGCAGTAGACCTGCAGCACCTTTGTTCTGCAAGGTAAAATGACTGTTTTTGTCTCTGGAGTCTGATAGCTTTGGCGAGAGCAATGATGGATGTAATGGCTTCAGTTCCCCGTCAGAAAGGGCTGTTTGGCTGTGAGGTAAAGTGGGGAAATTATTCTTAATATAGCCTAATTTAAGGTGGTTAAAATAAGTTTTGCTGCTGCCACCATCCACAGAAGAGTCCCGAGCATCACCTCCTGACTATGGATAAGTGCTTCTTACAACACCACTTTAAGAAATCCAAACTGTCCTTCTAAAACAACTCTGTCAGTTAAAAACATTTTAAAATACAAAACTTTTCAAGTAGCTCATTTGGGGGTCACTATTAAGTGGTACCTCTTATTGTGAAAGGTGGATATTCAAACAGTTGGCAGCACATAAAAACACAATAACATTGCTGGAGTTCAGGTTTCCTTTCCCGTATGTAAAGGTGCAGTTCTTAAACGCACCTTTTGGTAAAATAAACATCCACCAAATGTGGAAATTGTCCTCTGGACTAAAACCAAAGACGTTTGAATGTAAATAGACATCTCTTCTGCAGATGTCATGACAACATGCTGTGTAGTCAGTTTACTAAACAGGATTACACTTTTCCAAATGTAGATGTTATAATAGAAGGGGGTCGAGGGAACGAGGGGCCAAAGAAAACCAAAGGGAGGGAGTTAGTCTGGGCATCCGTCCACCAACTGAGCTTTCTGGCGCTGCAAATACCTTCCCTTGAGTGTAAACACACTGCACACACACACACCTACACACTTTCACATACACAGACAATGGCATTGCCTCAGGCAATGCCTGGCTGGCTTAGCCCCCCCCGACTCTGTTCTTCCTCATTTTATATGCAGTTTTTTCCCTTTTCCCTTTCACCTGTCACATCAGCTTTCTCCTTTTCTCCGTCTCCATCTCTATCGCACTCTCTTGCAGGCTCTATCCACCTTTTTGACCCTGTTTGCCTCCCCTTCTCTTCATATTTCTTTCTCTTTACAGTCCTCATTCACTTTCCTTTGTTTCGTTGATTCACTCATTTTTATCCTTCTCTCGTACTCCACTCCCTTTTGTGTCCCTTATTAATTTTCCTATCCCTTGTGTGTAATCTCTCTCTCCCTGTCTGCCCTCCTCCCTGGCCCCTGCTCTTCCTCTGTCCTTTACTTCTTTCCTTTTCACCCTTCCTCTCTTACCTTGCCTTATTCTCATTCTGCCTCTCATTGTTGCTCCTCACTGTCAGTTCACACATTAGTTTCCTCATCTTTAGCTCTCTTCATCTTTCTTTCTTTCTTCTGTATTTGTCTGTCTGGCCCTCTCTGTCTGCTGCCGGCTTGCCGTGCAGTGGTTTGTCAGTGATTTCATTAATTCATCATTCACCAGGCAGTGACTTGCAGAGCAACGACTTTACATGAATATGTCTTCCATTTTCTCCGTCTCTCTTTATCTCTTGGCCTTTATGTGAATTATGAGGAAACAAAATCATCATTGCGACACCAAGTTGGTTTGTTTAGGTTTTGCAGTGGAAATGCAGTCATCACATTATGGAGTTAATTGAGTTTTGGATTTTTGTCTCCAGTTTTGGTGCTTGGTGTTCATTGCTGCAGTATTTCTGTAACAGACTTCGCCTGTCAATCAAACTGTGGGCGGTGCTGTGGCGTAGTATTTGCCAGACTTATTTATGTTTGTGAGGTTTGAGTTTCTGTGGGTGGAGCTGTTTTCTTTGCCACAGTGACTATACACCCTGCCAACTATTTATTTTCTTTATTCCAAAGAAGCAAGAAATGTGAAACAAGTCATCTCCTGGACACGTAAGAGACAAAAGAGAATTTCCTTTACATGAAAAAATCAGAGTATGTCTTTAAACAATTAAAAAATGAACTCTAAAAATCTAGAACATTCACCTGGACCGCTCAGAAATGTCACACGTTGTGGCTCTTATTTATAATGAGCCATTACTTAGGCATCACTTTGTTGCCAAGTGGATTTCTTGTTGTGTTCGTCTCTGAGTGAAGGCATGAAGCATGAAGTATGGCTTACATTAGCTGACATTAAAGAACAATAACAACTTGTCCAATATTCCTCATTTCAAAGTGTATTCTTTGACATGCAGGAAACTGATGTACCTCATCTGCATTTTATTTTTTGCCACATTTCAAAAGCTTTCATAAAATGTACTTGTCACCTGAATAAATACATATCACTGTGACTCTGTTTATGCTCAGATTTACTGACTTACCCTCCTTCTATCCATCTTTTCCACTCACCTATTTTTGCTCTGTTTGTCCCACTCATTTATCTTCTCCTGTTTCCATTGTTCTTTTCTTCTCACCACTCACTCTCTTTCTCAGTCTGTGGGATGAAACAGAAGAGGAAATGGGACATTAATAGACAAAGACAATGAGCGAGAGACCACGGTGTGAGAGGTAAAGAAAGGGAGAGATGGAGAAAGAAAGGACAAAGGAAGAAAAAGGGGCCAATTACAAGCGGCAGAAATTGGAATAAAATGCAAGGTGTGACACATGGTGTGAGCTCTGACTCGCCCCCGATTTACCACACATTTAAATTGAGCCCGGGCAGAAGGGGAGCAGGGGCAGAACGATTGATGGAGAGAGAGAAAGGAGAAGAAGATGTGGATAGAAGAGGCAGAAAAAGAGGAAGAGAGGTAATAGACCGTAAAGGCTTGAATACAAATTTGAGTTGTTCTAGATGAAAGTTGACAAGTTGTCTACTGATGCATCTCAGCCTGCATCAACACTCTGGCACTGTCAGAAATGTGGCACCTAATTCTCACAATGCTGCATCTACTGATGTCTTCAAACAGAATAATTGGAATATAGCATGAAATGAAAAACAGAATACACTGCCATAATCCTTAGCCACACTTGCGGCGTGGCTCGAGTGAAGGCAATGTTAATTGAAAAATCGCATTAACTATAAACCTTTGTACAGACGTTCATGGTCCCCAGATGATAAATCCTATTTCCCTCTGGTGCCATCACGAGGTCCACATTTATCGACTATTTGATCGATTGACATCGGTTGCTACAGATATGCCCCCCTCTGTAAGAATATAAATCATTTTAGTGATACGTTTACATTTCAATCAGCACTAATTTTAGGGCAAAATTTAAATCGGTCCAATACTTTTAATATGACCACAACTAACAATCCTCATCAGCCAGGTGTACTTTGTGTTAATTAGCACATGTTAGCATGCTAACACGCTAAACTAAGATGTTAACATGGTCAACATTGTAACTGCTAAACATCAGCATGTTAACATTGTCATTGTGAGTGTTAGCATTTTGATGTTAAGCATTTAGCTCAAAGCACTGGTGGGATTTATTACACATGTTATTTAGACACAAGTAAGAAAGGCCCAACTAAAGAAATCAATATCAGTTTAGAAAATATTAGCCGCCAGACAGCCTGTTGAGACAGGGAACTAAAGCCACTATCGATGTTCTCTTCAAACCCACCAGACTCCATTGAGAAACAAAGTGTAATTGAACCTCCCATAGTTGCGAGGGCTTCTGTGTTCTACGTGGTAAATGTACAGTTGTTGTCCCCGTCAGAACGTATGTATGTTGTGTGGCAATTTCAATACGTAAAAGTAGCCTGACATTCACATTTGAAGCACTTCAAAATTGATATTTTCAGATTTCTACCAAGACTTGATTAGTCATCTTTCTCAGTGTGACATGAAGTGAACCTGCAAGTGATCACGGTGTGTAGGGCCCTTAAGAGAGATTTACGTCACATTCCAAGCAACAGAATAACTTTGTAACAACTTGTGATGCTACAAAACACACAGCACACAAACGACACCATACTTAAAAGAGGCAGAGGGACTGAAGGGGAAAAGAGAAGGGAGCGAGGAGGCAGAGAGAGGACGAGGGATGAGCATGGTGGCTGCTTTCAGGCTCACAGGAGCGATTTTCTCCCTCAATAGGAGTACTTAAGGCTCCATGGATTATTAATGGCCTATCTCTGAGGAGCCACCCCCCTCGTCCTCCTCTTTCTCCTTATGTCACTGTGCTCTCTTTTCCCCCTTCTCTCTCCACTCTTTAGTCTCTCCCCTCCCTCCTGTTTACCCTCCTCTGTGTGTTTTCATCCATCTCGTCTCCTCCTCATTGTCTCACTGCCGCCGCCTCCCAAGTTCACTTCAGCCTCTTTACCCCTCCATTCCCACGTCTCTACCTTAAACTCCCCATCCTCCCTGCCTCTTTACCAACTGCTGCCTCCCGAGTTCATCGGTTTTCCACATATGTACCATTTTTTTCAATCTATTTCCATCTCATCTTCATTCCAGCCTCAGTTCATTGCTTTTTCTTCTTCCCTCCGTCTCTTTTCAATACCTGCCTCCATCTCATCTTGATGCCCAGCTCCTTATTCTCCACCCTCCACTTCTGCAGTTCATCTCTGTTGCACCCAACAGTCCTTTCAGTCTTCTCTTGTGCATGTGTTCATCCGTTACTAAATGGGGAAACTGGCTAAATAAAGTACCGATGAGGTTCACACTGCAAAATCAGGTTCAAACGAGTTGACATTTTGACTCCACGTAGCTCAGACCGACATCGCTCTCATCTCATCTCCTCCCGATTTCATGGCATCAACTGTGACGAGGGCGTGTCCGGTGACTTTCCGTCAATTCCCCCTCCTCACGTTTCAACCTCTCGATGTTCTCACTTGACCTCTTGGAGCTTCACCTGATCCACCCTCCCCACTATCTTCCTCTGTCATTTGTAAAAGGCCATAATGGTGCTCTTTACCGCCCTGTTTATGAATTGTTAATGAAAAGCAGATTTTCCTCGCCTCTGCTAAAGCACCTCTCAAATCACACGTAAGCAATAATTAAATATAATAGTTGGGTGCCACTTAGTAGCATCTTTGCGTGCAATACAAATCTTTTAAAGGTCGTTTTCTCAAATGAGTTTTTCATCATACTCTAAGTCAGAAGTGTGCACTTCAGTAACACTTACACACACTAAGTGTATTACCTATCTATATTCTGAAGGTTTAGGTAGAGGGGTTTGTTCATATATCATTCATAGCCTGATTCAAAAACATGGCAACAATTAATTTTTTTTAATGGCTGTTTGCAGTATTTTCTGATTTATAGAGTGATACAAAGAGATATTCAAAATCCCGTCTGTAAAAACCTTTGACTCTAATATGTTAACAAAATGAAACAAGAATGTTGAACCCGCCTTTATCTAATGTTCACATTTCTGTTCTGCAAATGAGCACATTTAATAAGATAATGCCTCATTTGCATATTTAAACATAACATGAAAAAGATTATTGTCTCAATGTAAGTAATCAACATGGTGATGTTGTTTTACCATATTCACCTGGGGTGTCTCCCCTTGAAGTAATATTTTGCGTCTGATATGTTTTATTGGTTCAATTACCTCATAAAAAAAGTCTTAATATTACATGTAACGCTTCTCCCTCCATTTAAACATCATTTATTGAATATCCCTCACTAATGGCATGATGTGGGGTGTCTGCAGTAATTGAGCATTGAGACCGACCACCTGATGTGAAACACGTTGGTTTAATAACGGCTTTCATGATATGAAGGCAGGAATTCTTTGTTGCAGTGTTTTTTATCTGTATTAGCGATTTACTCTCATTTTAGGTTTAATCTCTTGATTATCTTTGGATTAATTGTTTTAGGAAAAAATCACTTCACAATATCTCGGAGCCCCGGGGTCACTTCTTCAAATTGTTTGTTTTGTCAACAGTCCAAAACCCAAAAACATTCAATTTACAAAGAAAAGCATCTGAAACCAGCAACACACAAATGGTTGATTAATGACAATGAAGTTGAACTCCTTTTGAATTCTTTTTGATTTATCTGGAAATAACTCAGCAGAGATATTAAAGCTCTGTCAAAAGTGACTGAAAACATCAATCATAGTGTCCACAAATGCTTTTACTGAGAGTATTGTTCTGTTAACCATCATTTAGTTTTTCAGTAAAGATGTAAATCGGGGGTTTTGGTCTCTGTGTGTTTCTCTCTCTGTCGCTCGCCAGTCCAATTTTCCATCACTGCCTCTCTCTCGCTCCCAGCTCACTCTGTCCATTTTATCCTTTTACCGACACTTTGTCGTTCTCCTCGTCTCTCTCGCTCGCTCAGTGGCTCAGCTTGTCAGTCCATTTTGTCTTGTTTTGCCTCTTTAGCAGAGATGCTCTTAAGCTCCTTGTTTTCCGCCTCCTCTCTGCCTCGCTCCCCATCTGAGCAAATTGCCTTGGACGATGCACCCAGGTTGGAGTGCCCTAGTTTCTTCTCTCCTCGCATGTCCTTTCTTCCTCTGCCCAACTCTGCATTCATTTATTCAGATGGCAAGACGAGGCAGAGGAGGGAATGAGGCAGAAAATGAGAGAAGGGTCAAGCGAGAGGAGGAGGGTGAGAGTAAAACAAATAAGAGGATAAGGGGAAGGGAAATAGTCTTAAAGGACTAAAAATTGAGTTTCTGTCAATATGCCTTATCGCCTGCTGAAAGAGGATTGGTAGCGGTTTCATCTCTATGTCCAGCCAGCAGCACAAAGTGGGTGTTTGCTGTCCACTATATGATGGATTACACCTCACAGTGACTACGAGAGGTTTGTTTTGTCCAATTTCTGGAACTTAAAAACAAGTCAAAGGAATGGTTCTTATTTCCTAAAATGTCAAACTATAAGATAGCCTTTAAGGTCACGTAACAACACATTAGAGGATGCTAAAGGCTTTTGCACATTTTGGTTCAGACATGACCTCGCTTCCTGTGTTTCTCGCCGACCTCTCACACAGAAATAACCATTTCCTCTCTGCTGCCTGGTTGGGATGTGACTTTCACTTAAAAAGACAGAGGAAGTCCCCAGCTTCACTTTGGCCAGTTACTAAATCAAGAAAGCAGCAGATAAAACTCTCAGGTACAGTACTGCTGACATTTCTTTTCAACAGTTCTGAGAACATATCACCGACAGACCAAGCTAAACGCATCATGTCCATTTCATGCAATAGTGAATAAAAAGTGTGAATTTCATTGTTTGAGGGATTTCTATGGCAGATGCTGCTTATTTCTCTTTATATACTCTGTTAACGTAGTCATGTTGCATCACATACCCTGACTTCAGGTATTGGCATTGTGGGAGAAATTATGGATTGATTTATCTCTATTTAAAAATTGTCATTTCTTTCAATTACAGCATGAATATCTTTATGTTTTCGGGTTGTCCACCCCTTTCTCGTGAACACAATATCTCAATAATGCCTTCAGGGAATTTCTTCACATTTGGCACAGACATCAACTTGGCTTTAAGGATGAGCTAACTAGAATTTGGTCGTCAAAGTTCAAGGTCACCTCACAAAACAGTTTTTTTGGCCGTAACTCAAGAATTTATACGCTAATTATGTTAATTTCACATAAATGATGAAGCGATGACATTTTTGGACAGACATGAATGTAAACTGCAACTTGACTGGCTTGCGGAGGCAAAGAATGTTCTGCAAAAGCTCCAAACACAAGGTGTTTGAACTATTCAGTAATTAGTCACAGAACTTTAGTAGTAAGTGATGTAAAACCTTAACCTCACACAACTGAACAGTATCTAGGGCACCTGTGATTTCAGTGAATTTCATTATCCTGACGTGTGAACATGTTTAATGAAATACGGAGTTTGGAGGGTAATTCATTAATGCTACACCGAGCAAGGTTTTTATGTAAAGAGACATTCTGTTTATCAGTCTAAATCCTAAATTGGGGCTGCGACAGAGAAAGAGCATCCCGTCCCCACTAATTGGGGCGCTGCAGATTCAAACAGAGAAGCATAAGGAAAGACAGCAAGACCGTGTTATAAATGGAGCCAGTTTGTTAAATGAAAAGAGAGGATTTGAAAGAGTGGGACAGGATTGAAGTGAGTTCATCGCACGAGGGAGAGAGATGGCAGAGTTTCAGCGAATCGCTGAATCTGCCATCTGAAGCCGAACGATTCTGTCGTGCCATTAATGTTCAGTGCGGTCTGCACTCCCGCCACAGGACTGCAAAGAGTTAAAGACATTAGTGTAGGTAATAGTTACACAGCACTGTGCAGGGCTGATGTTCATTCAGCAGTGAAAGGCCAACTCAGCAGGATAATGTTAAGGAGAGTAAGAAAGCAGCAATCCTTTTTTACAGAAACAGAAACTGCAGAGAATAATTTAGGTCTACCGTGTGCAATTAGGGCTTTTATCATTACACAACCTGCTGCTATCTGGGAGCAGAACAGGGATAGACTTCCACCCAAACCCCCAAATTACCCCCGGCTACTGCTGCAACAATAATACTCCACAGTAGTGTGAACTAAATAAAATAAAATAAAATAAAATAGGGGAAAAAACCCTGACCAACGATCTTTTTTTAATCTGAAAGTACAAAGCTTGCCTGTGCAGAATTTGAGTCAGTTTGAGCTCTTTTCTTCAGCAGCAAATATCAGCCTGTGTGTGGAATTGAAACCAGCTTTGAGTTTTGATTGTCACTTTCGATTCTGCAACAGATGTGGTGGAAAGACCCTCCGGCGTTTTTGTGTGAAGTGTGCATTTCTCTCTGCAGATTCTTAGACTGCAGGGACGGCGTGCTGCTGAGTTACAGGGTGCTGAAGTAAAGTGGATTTGTACTTGAGAGGTGAACTGAACTTCAAAGTTTTTCCATGATTATGTTATTCAAATGATGTGGCAGACCACGGCTGTAATGCTTTGGATTTGCCACATTGGCATGCTCCAGCAACTGAGCTGTACCAAACCATTTCAGTCCCACTAATTATCTGGGCTCCATTGCAGGGCCAACCAGAGCTTAATTATGAGCGCTGAGGAGCTCTTGTGTCCAGTGGAGCACCCTGGTTATAGCTGGCATCACAGAAACCCACAATGTAGGTGCTGCTGTTGCTATGCGACTGTAGGAAACTTGTTTGTATTGCAGGGCTCTTGTAGCTGAAGTTAAAATTTGTTTTTAACTTCTTCCACTCAAAGCATGCTTAGCTGTGAGTACCATCCTCATCCTGTCCTTCAAAAAATAACGAGGGAAGCGAAGGCTGCACTGTAAAGGACTAGCACTAGCACTATCCAACCACACAGCCCTCACTCATTATCACTCTTGTCGAGAAATTGCGGGTCAGATGGTTGATGGTTTAAAAAACACACATTGTGCTCTGAACACTTTGATGTGGCCCAGGCTCCAGCTAATTCCCCCCTGTGCCTGCCGTGGGCTTGAGGCCATTGTATTATACAGTGCGCTCTGTACTCCGTCAGACTATGAAAGACCCCATTTCACAGGCTCTATCCTCGTCAATCTGTCCTGGCCAGAGGCTGCTTCAATGTTATGTTAGTGACCTTGGGGTCCATTTGCATTGGCATGGATTAAAGGCTGCCTCCAGCTGTCTTGTCCCCCCCCCCCCCATTAATATTTCAACGCTTCGCTCCAAATTGTCTATTTGTAAAAGATTTTTCTGATTATCTCCAGCTCTCCTGACTCCAGCTAACCGAGGGCGTACATCAATGCACGTTACACAGCTACCAATGTTTTGCATGCAAGGCCTGTCTGAAAATGTTCTGAAATGGTTTGTGAGGTGGCCCCAGGGCTTAAATATAGCACTAAACCAGTGGCTCCAAACATCCCCCCTCAGGGCCCCAGACACCCAGGTCACAAAGGATCAAATCTGCATGCCCCGGCTCACCGATCATTTTGTGTTTTTAATTTCAGGCTTTCATGGCTTGTTACTCATTAAATTCTAAAAAGGTCAATGCCTATTCTGGTGAACAAGGAATTTAAACTTTACACCAGAAAGTGCTCTTTCCTAATGCAGAAGGTATTAATGAAGCTGGTTCCATCTTCTCAAACCTGAGCTTTACTGCCTTTCTGTATAATATATCTTTGGAAATCCAACACCTCTGGGTTTTTTAGGCTGTTGATTAGACGTTCTTATTGTTTATTGACTGAACAATAATTGATTGATTAGAGACTAATATATTTTAGCCATTAGTTTCAGGTCTCACTCGTACCATGTGTCAGCAGCACCAACACACAACTCTGTTACTGGTTATTCTCCTCTCTGGGCTACAGGGCTGATCAAGGTGAGCTCAGGCTTACTCATAGCTGGACCTTTCCTTCTATGTCGATGATTAAGTGTCATCTGTAAAGTTCCAAAGAAATTGCCATGTTATTTATTTTTGAAGCAGCGAGACAAAGAGGTATTTACCTATAGTTGCTTTTATTGTCCTACTGTGAATGAGCAGAGAAGGGTTTAGAGAGCAAGTAGTCAGCTCCCTAATAGAGGTGACTCAAGCTCAGTGGACTGCAGATGCATGAGGGGATTCGGCCTCAAGGGAAGTAGCACCAACTTTAAGACTGAAGACTCGGATGAGTCATTTATTTGACTGCTGCTGGCTAACTTAAATGATTGACTAACGACTCGCTCAAAGATGATGAATCCTTTATTGAAGTTTAGCTAGCCATTCATGTTTCTTCTATAAGGGGATTTCTTTTGAACTTTTTTTAAAGAAGCCATTCATTATGTACTGTAAGAAGATGCACATTACACTGTGATGCAAAAACTATATAGATATAGTTGCAACAATACAGGATGCTGCAAATTAGTTTTATTTGAAATAGTGAATCATAAATCCGCTAGAAAGTGATGTCTTCTACGACACAAACAATAATAAACACAGGTAATAATGCAGCAGTTACAGCAGACCCCTAAAGGAATGATTATAAACCTGATCAAAAATAGCGTGTAACTATAATATGTTATACAACTAGAGCATGTTAGTTTACATGTTAGCACCACCATAGCATGTTAAATGTACTACTACATGAAAAATAGCATCAGCTATGATACTTTCGAATAATATCCTATGATTATTAACAGTTAACATATACTGCAAATGCTCCTATCTGTTCCTTTAACTCTCTCTCTCTCACACACACACACACACACACACACACACACACACACACACACACACACACACACACACACACACACACACACACACACACTCACTTTTGTAAGCTTTCTTTCAATATCGTAGATGAGCAAAGGTACAAGGTATGATAACCACCTATTTTAATACATATGCAGTTACAACCCTTTTCCTGGATCCTTGTCTTCCTTCTGAATTTGGTGTTTTCAATTGAAATGATGTACACGCCACATGGATTCAGTTACACTTTGGGGCCAATGTGCGTCGGGAGTAGCATTAACTGCTAACGCTAGTGGTACTTGCCTTGTTAGATGAGAAGCGAGTTTTTGAGATGCCACCAGCATATTTTACGAGACTGCGGCGTGTGTGTGTGTGTGTGTGTGTGTGTGTGTGTGTGTGTGTGTTTGTGTGTGTGTGTGTGAGGACTGATAAAGTGGTGTAAAGATTCTACGCAGGGTGGGACACGGTGGTCAATGCTTTCAGTGTAGGAATCACGTTTATGGCTTGAAGCAGGTACGTGATTGGGGAGTGAGCTAGTGAGCTAGGGGGTTGTATCGGTTATTTCGGTTAATCTTTACACCCCTACCAGTCAGTATCCACCTGTGAACAGTGTGTGAATATTGAAACTTGTAGCTCTGTGTCTGACTCTGTTCCATCCTGCCGTCACCTGTTTTTCAGGGGAAATATTGCTGCTTAACTCTGATCAAATATGGATGTTCCTGTCACTGGAAATACTCCTTACTCTTAAGCAGAGGATCTTAACCTTCTATGTCAGTACCCATTAATTTCTCTACGCTTTCAGCTCCTCAGTCTTCAGTGTCAGTTTGCTTTTTAAACAGCGGACATCTTGTTCCTTTTTTCTTTTTTTCTTGAGACTCTTGCTTTTAGCTGTAGACTTACAGGACCGTCTGCTCAACTGAAAGAGCTCTGACATGAACAAATACCAGCTAATGTGTCATCCACTGCACTGACACTCATTGACACACACACACACACACACACACACACTAGTGACGAACACGCTCATACTGAAGCTTGTCCCTGCTTATTGTATCATCCAGCCAAGTGGAGGATTAAATCCAGTCACAGGTTCTGAGAGATTCCTCACTAAACTGAAGGCATGTGCTCTTTCACACAGGAAAGGAGGGAACATATGTAAATGTTTTAAACTGCCCTCATTGTTCTACATGCCATATGGTGTTGCTGGGGGTGCATACATATTTAACATTGATGGCCTCAGGACCATGTTAGACCCCTCACACTGCCGTTTATTTTAATGTACTTAGGATTTACTCTCATTGCATTTTCTTCATTTCTGTTTCGATTGTGTTGTAAAATACCAGTACTAAGAGATTGACATTCTCATTATGTAATTCTTTTTTTTTTAGATGAATAGCATTGTGCATGCTATGTCCCAGATTAACACAATGACACAACATTATCAGTAACTCCACATATAAAGTCCTACACATAAATGTACAAAAACATATGAAATGTCATTTTGACAACCAGTAACAATGAAAAAAGAAAAGAAAGTCTGTGATCTAAAACCTAAAGTTTAACCATAATTAGCACCAATTAGCCAGAATGCATTGGTGCCGTAAGCCAGTGTAAGGGATGTGGCTCAGCTGTTGGTGTTTGTCGGTCCTTTATGCTCCTGCTGTAAGTGTCTAACTCTCTGCTGAATATCTGACGCACGCTCAGGCACCTACGTTTCTCTCAGTTCTGTTCTGTTCATCAGTACAGGGGGAAAGAAAGTTGTATTTTGCGGTATAAAACTTGTGAATTTGCGATATGACTTCACCTGAAATGAATCAAGGTTTCTCAATTTTCTGATATGAAAGAAAAAGGACGCAGACTGAAATATGTCTATTTTAGAGACATTGAGATGTCTTTTAGAACAAACTGCTTTACTTCTGCTGCGTCATATTCAAGGACATTTGTTACTGGCAATAATATGAGAAGAATGTATGTAAAGGCTGCAACAATAAAGACCTAAACATGTCTTCAACACTTTGTTTAGGTGGCTGCCCTTCTAAGCTTGTGTTTCACCCCTGCTGTAAAAAAAGATGGATCACACTTTGCTATTTATTTTTTAAACACTGACTCATGAATTTCAGTTCTGAATAAATTCAGTTGAGCCACATTGAAATGTAATTTCAATTTAAATATTTTGTTCCATTTCAATGATTTTCACATGGGCAGGATTATGCAGGTGTCCTTCATTTATTCAGATCTCTGACATTTGACTGCTTATAATTTAGCAGCTGGCTTTTCAGTGGTATTGATTTGCTTTCAGCTGACCCGACCAGACTTGACGTACTGCATTACAACTCAGGACTCGTCTTGAGACTTGACCCCTTTGGCTGAATATTACTGAGGTCTAAACCTTGTGACATTTTAATTTTAACCGTTAGTCTTTATGGTCCACCATCGAGTAAAGTAAAGATGCCGTAAAAATAGTGTTACAACAAATCCACAGCTGGGATTTAAATGGGGCACAGGCCTTGCAGGTGCATCTTCTTTTCTTTCCCCACCGTACACAGAGGGTTACTGAGAGGGATTCAGTTGAAACTTTGCAGGTAGATCACAAATTAAATTCACCAACCTTTCACTATTTCATCAGTCCAGTTGATTTTGGCAACAGAAAGAAATATGTTTCTAATTTCTGACCATATTATGGGGAAAGCTATCTGTAGATTTATGGGCAGTGAGGTGATGGATGCAATGTTTCCAAAATATATGGACTTTGGAAACTGCCCTCCTGAGACTCTCTCAGCAGCAAAGTAAGGCGTAGTTCCTTGCTACAACAACGTCTTTGAGGAAAAAGACGACTCGTCCGTTGTTCAGGTCCCATCTTTCAGTCAACGTTCATTTCTTTAAAACAATGAAGGCACATTTTTCCCAACGCTGACCATGACCATGTCCTTTCCCTGACGTTAAAACAACATATTTGTTGTTAGCCACAAGGACATATCGGACTTTGTGTAACTTATATGTTTTTCTAAATCCCTCTAAGAGGTGGGGAACATGACAATAAATCCCTGGAGTCCAAAGGGAGTCCAAACCTCTGTAAGGGCTGAATGCAGGTGAAACACAAGTATTGGTCTCCTGCTAAAATATTGCAATGGATGCTAGATTCTATCTGTAAAGTCAAGGATTCGAAAGTCTTCGGCCGACAGTGTTTCTTTGTTGGATTTCCAAGCTGAATAATTCTGACATACCAGCTGGGAAAAGCTTTGTTTTGAATGCAATGAAGCGCAAGCAGCTGCAGTTAAAATGCATCAGCACGTGTTTGATGTCTGCTGGGTGATTTGACACCCTGCAGTCGACAGCAGAGTAAAGTGTTTAGTGAGGGAGGAAACTCCGGCAGACCTCAGACAGCAGAGGAATAACACACTGCGACTGTTCTATTAGGCCCGGTGACGATACTGCACCTCATTAGACACACTGTCTGTGCCGACTGGAGGCGTGTGTGTGTGTGTGTGTGGGCGAAAGAGTCAGGAAAATAAAATAAACATGCATGGCTGTAAAAGATGGACAGGTTGTATGTTTTTTATGAAACTTTTAACAAATATTTTTTTGATAATTCAGATAGATGAGTCGTATCAAGCACAAATATAGATATAGATATTTGCTGGTTCCAGCTTCTCAAAGGTCAGTATTTGCTTTTTTTTTATGGAATATCTTTGAGTTTTGGACTGTTTGTTAGCAGGGTTTGACAAATTATGCACTTAAAAGACATCAACTTTTGGAGAAAAAATCATTTTGTTTACCTGTGTGTTTGTGAAATGTGTGTCCATTCCTTCAACTGTGTTTGTGTGCCACAGCAGTGACAGCAGAGCACACAGGAATGACTGTTGACAGGTCGCTAATTAGCAATCAGAACAAGATGCCTGGGCTGGAAAAGAGATCTTTGTTTCACAGTGACACACACACACACACACACACACACATGCTTTGTCTGTTTTCCCATGTCGCTAAACACTTCCTGAGTTCTGAGGGACCTGCTGTCACTGATGTGGAATCTGTATTTAGAGTGTCACGCTGAGCTGTGGTGAAAGGTTAGGGAACACACACACACACACACACACACACACACACACACACACACACACCCACCCACCCACCCACATGCTGTGTGTAGGCAGTGATGATGATTGTGATCATGGCTGGCTGTTGCTGGAACTGTTTAAAGACACCTGTCATTTGGTTTCAGCTGTGATAATGACACTCAGGTGCTTATTCTAATGAGTGGTGAGCGTCTTTAATATATTTTTTTCCTGGAGGGGCGAGCAGCGAGGGTGATGTTTTTGAGCTAAAATTAGACACCCTTGTTTTTTCTATTCTAAAACATATTGTTTGTTAAACCACAATTAGTTGTAAATGGTCACGTTTAATTTGTTTTACATTTTAACATTAAGAAATCAATACCATATTAATGAACGCACTGGACTAACAGCTGTAAACACATACTACAGATGCTGATACATTAACAAATCAGCTGCTGGTATGTGCAGCTGATGAAAAGAATCGAACTCTATTGATAGAAACGCTGCAAGCAAGTCCCTGGAGACGTTGTGTTGCCATTTCTCTCTGTAGTTCGGGTTTGGAAACATTTTAAACCGGCAAAATTGAATCTGTTTCTGTCAACAAAATCATGACAATCAGTTGCTGTTTTTTTTTCTTTTTAGATGAGATTGAGAGCGGGATGAAAAACGCTTTAATATGTTTACTGGCTGTAAAGGACTAAAGATGTGGAACAGAACATGTTTGATTGGATTATAGAAGTTCTTTTTTTTAACCGTATGGGTCACAAAATAATCTAAACACAAGGCCAAAGGCAATCTTTGAACCAGGACACGTTCTGCTACCTTGTATGTACGAACATTTGCTTTCGTGTGAACAAAATGTGACGGAAAGCCCCTCTAGAAAATCTGTAAGTGAACCTTTAAGCTTAGATTATTTTGTTACATATAGCCAGTGCAGGGTAGATCCATTTGCAGACTTCAAATCCAGTCCAGTGTTCACCCTCTTATTACTACAATACCCAATAATCCCAGAAAAAACTCTGATCCAATCTACACCAGCAGGTTTAGCCACACATATCAATACAGCACTTAAACAATAAGGCTCCAGCAGGATTCTTAGTTTAGGAGTTATTTAAAAGACAACACTGAAAAGAAATAAATCAGTAAGCTTCGTCAATACCGCTTGTCCTCCTCCTGAGACGTTTGCAGCCTTTAGAAACAATTGAAATGTCCCAGCTTGCAAATCTCAGGCCTGGTTGTGTCGCGGCAGAGGAAGCCATGCAAGGTGCTCATCAGCAGTTATAGGAAATTCTCACACTCTGTGGAGGAGCCGGGGATCGAATCAGAAACCTTACTAGACGATAAACATGAGCCTTGAAGCCGATCAATAAGATTTTAAAATGCGCGCTATTGGTGAGAGAGATAATAGCAAACTTGGACACTTTAATCCATCCACTCTGAAATCCTCCCTGAGATGTAAGAACCTCACTGCTTTGGCTTTCATAAGACGTTCTAGTTCTATAACTCTAGGCTGCTTAAGAAAAACAACCAAGGCTGTTGTTTTTCACAAGAAGACTACTTCAAAATGTACAAGCAACCAGTGAAAGCGTATGATTGTGTCTCCTGCAAACAAAGACAGATGAATGCCACTGCCTCAGATGTGAATATAGTTACAAGGTAAACAAGGTGATGTTAAAGCATGAATCACCCTCACAGGGTCAGCCAAGGATTGGAGGGCTTCCTCTCTACAACTTCCTTAGCTGATCATCAAAGCGGAGATTTGTCTCAGATATTACTGCCCGGTTTGAAGCGGCAGTCTCCTCTCAGAGAACCTTGAAGTAATTGAGATGAGGAACAGCATCCAGCTTTATTTGTCTACTCATTTTACAACGGGTGACCTATACAATTAGATAATTATATTCAATCTGTTTTGTGCTTTTAAAGCTCAGGTTTTTACAACATTTACAACTGCGTCGGATAAAAAGGCCGTTTAAATAAAGAGATGAGGATACGACGGTAAAGCTTTTAAGGTGGAGAGTTTTCTGGGATTGTTTCATGATCTTCTTCTGTGATTGTCACGTGACAGTAAGCAGAGCATATGACGGTGTAGCGCTGATGTTCGTCTATGTTCTGTTCCATTACTCTGTAGTACACTTCCTGTCAGTGTCTCGAAGAAACTGCTATACTGCAAACGTAACTTACAATGTTAATTGAAACTTAGAGAGTTGGTATTATGGAAACAAGAACAATGAAAAAGATGACAGGAGGAAATGAAAGGGAAAAACTGAACAAATCAGCAAAAAGACGAGCGAGAGGGAAATAAATCCACCGGGCCAGCAGCTGAAGAGCAGGAGAGCTCCCCATCATGAAAGACACGAGCTGTCGGCGAGATATAGGGAGAGAGAGGAGGCACACGGGGGCATTGTGGGAAAGTATAAGGATGTAGAGAAACAAGGGAGTCTGCAGAGACAAAAATGAGAGAGAAGTGAAGTGTACAGAAGGAGGAAGAGAAGCAGAGTACACACGGAAGTGTCAATGAAATGAAAAATGACTGTCCTTTTCACCTTGTTAGCCAGCTCCATGTCACACTGTACACCCTCTAATATTACATGCCTTTCTTGGAATGAATTTGCCACAGACCAAAGATTCTTACAGGCTACTTAATGACAAACCAGAGTACATTGATAAATGGTCTAATATTTAATATTAAACCAGTGCTTATTTGAAAATCAAGTTTCCTGAGACGGTGTGATTGCTTTTTGGTGGCTGGATTTCAAAAGAATGTTACATTTGTGAAGCAGAAGACGGGTTTGGGTGAGTATGTGCTGCTTTTCTTTATGTTCCATTGAAGTCGACTCAAAATCTTAAGATGTTTGCTTGTTTGTTGGACAAAAGCAATGTGACGACGTAACCTTTGGGAAATCGAAGTGGGCATTTTACATTTCTTTATATTTCCTTTTACATTTTATAGTCCAAATGTTTATTGATTAATAAAGACAATAAGTGACTAATCCATACAGAACATAACTGTGAATTACAGCCCTGCAAAGACCAATGTAGAGAAACACTCAGGAAGCAGGCTTTTCATCTTAAGATAACGCTGACCATTATGTTTTGCTAATTGAAATGGAAACCGTCTCGGGCGACTGCTCTCCTCATCTAATGATACTAACTAGATGATTTAATATAGTATAATATACAATCCTGAGGATATTAAATAACATGTGCTACATTGATTTATTGAGTCGCTTAATAACTACAACTCAATAAAGTGACGTCTTTAATTTTATATCTACGTAGAAGTCCTTTGTTTTACTACAGCTTTTTTCTTTTGGTGATTATGTACCGTCATGTGTAGAATATCGTCTTTGTTGTGGACCCCTGGAAACTGCTGCTAATGGGATCCTAATACATGAAATGAAATGATATCAGCTGTAGCTAATTAATTCATTCTGTTAGTAAGTTGAGGCTTAAGCCAAATTGCCACTTGGTTGTCTTGTCAATATGCCGTCTGCAAAGCCAGTGTCTGTAATCTGCCAAAGATTGTTGTTGAACAAAGAAACTCCGCGATCACAAGCCAACTGTGAACTGTGCTTTTCTCATTTCAACCAGACCAACACAGCGCTGCGTCCTCTTCACGTCTTCATGTGAGAGGTCTGAATCTCCCACTTAAACTTTATTATATTAATAAAGTTTATCAAGTTAATTCTACATCAAGATCTTCAGTATTTGAAGCAAGTAGCTTGGGAAAAAATAAAGTGTAAAGGTACCGGTTTATTCAATATGTCGGATACAAACATTTAATTTTCAGGTTCTACCCACAGGCTGCGGACATTAATTAGGCAACTACTTAATTAGGCAACTACTTAATTAATGTAGCGCCAATCAAACTGGCTACAGATATCGGTTTAATCGTTCTAATTTAGTACATTCTAAACTTGGTTCTTCATTCCCACGGATCCAGAATCAATAAAATACCACTAAAGCGTAACATATTATGCAAACTATGTCTGAACTCTGTAAAGTCTGTCTCGCTAAAATATAGTTTCAAATGCAAATACAGTATGTCGAATAACGGAGGCAAAAAGTAATTGAAAATTCCTCCAAGTAATTTTATGGAACTGAGCTGTCACTGAGATGGAGAGGAAAAGGCAGGAAGTGAGTGTAGGTAAGTGGGTGCAGCAGGGAGGAAGAGAAAGAAGCTGAGAGACGAGCAGAGACGAGGGGCATAGAAGAAAAGATAATAGGGAAAGAGACACCGTACGAAACAAAGTGGGTGCATGTGGTGTTGCCTTATTAAAAGATAAACAGAAGGACTCGGGTAAGGAGGTCGGGGTGGTAATGATGGTAACGAGTGAGGGTGTCGGTGGCCGGGGGTGGTGATTGAAGAAAAGACAGAAAGTTATGGGAAAGGAGTCAACAACTTTCCTTAATGAGACAAAGTGTTGAAATTCCAGCGAGAGAGGAGGAGTGAGATATTGAGCTAGCGAGGTTGAAACAATGAGTGTCAAGTTGGAGAGAGCGCAAACATGAGGACTCTGAGAGCAAGGAAAGATTTGAGAAGGTGAGAACTAAACAACTGAAAGAAAAAGATTCTGGGAAAGAAGAGATAGTTGTTGATGAGGTTGGAGATTTCCTCGCTTTAGTAGGTGTGTGTGTGTGTGTGTGTGTTTGTCGGGATTGCTGGGTTGGGGCAGGAAGGAAAGACAAAGTCGACTTTACTGCCATTAGAAAGAGAGCTCGAGGAACCATAGCATGTCAGGGCTCATTCCACAACATTTCTGCACTGAAATCATTCTTTTATATCCATCTCTTAATATTTAAGATGCATGTGCATCCTTGCAAACGGAAGCCGGAAGGGTCTGATGACTGCTAATAGCTTCAATTTCAATAATAACGTCTGATAGGTTTCACTTTCTTGTCAGCAGTCATTTGGTAATAGTAGTCATTAGGCTGTCAGCTTGCCTGCTTTTACTTCACTCTACAAAGGTCATTCTGTGCCTCACAGGCAGGTACAGAAAGTACGAGAGTAAGAGTGACCGCGTTGCAGGTGACAGCCACATATCTCAGATTGTGCCCGATCGTGCACAAGGATTGGATTTTGATAGATTTTTCTACATTGATTTTTATTTTCCTCTCCATCTCTGCTGCAGTTGTATTCTTCTTTCAAAGTTAATGGATTCTTCTAGGATTCGGCTAGTTTGGCAACAACACGCGTGATGGCTCAATTCACCGGAACATGATTGCTCATAAAATATAATACCTTAAAGTATACCTCAATGTCTGAAACGTTGAATTTGAAGCTATAGAAAACACTTTGGTTTTGTTTATTTGCATAATTGATTTTTGTGCTGAGAGATATTGCCTCAGCTCTTTACTGTCTGATATAATCAAATGAAATATGGAGTAAAGTGGGTGATATCGAGCCGCAGAGCTTGCTGAAACAGAACATATGCGCCATTATTGTTTGTCGTCCCGAGCATTGTGATACAATATTGGGATTGTATTGTTTGGGGAGGTCTCTGATGAAGTCAGCCAGAGCGAGACGCACAGGTCTGGGATTGTTTTCTCCCCCAATTCAGCAGATTCAATAAGTTTGTTTTTCAATGAAATCTGAATTTCTTTTAAATTAAAAAAAAAAGACTAATCTTCGATTACTAGCTGATGATAAGCAATGATGAGCACATAGTCTGGAGGAATCATTCCTGTTTGTCCAATGGTGTAAATTGTGAGTTTTTACATATAATAATATAAATACAGTTTATATGGGAGAGATTTTTTTTTGTTGCTGGTGGTTTCAAGGTCAAGAATAAACTTATGTTAAAGCCAACATGGACGAGAAGTCTTCAAAGGCATGAGAGAAATCTGATATTTGAACACCTACAATTAGTGGTGAGACAGACTGCAGTTGATTAATGCTTTCTATTCGTCAATCCCTGATAATGCCACATTGTGAACAACACATCTGTGATGAAATTGGGCAAGAGAGCTCTATTGTTTTGGACAAATTGAGTTTAATACCTGATGGTCGTGCAAGATAAGGAATTAAAAGATCATCAAAGTGATTACAATCCACCCTCAAAACCTTGAAAATCTAATCAATCTAATAGTTGATCTACCCCATTGGAGGTCCAAGTAAATCAGGGTTGAACAAGGAATGGTAATACCAAAGTGGGGGTCAATCCATCCAGTAGAATTCACTGATAAGTGAAAACTTTGACCTCATGGCCGATTTCATCACAGTCCATCCAATAGTTGTTTAGACATGTTTCTAAAGGCCAAGAATGTCAACCTGTTGGTGGAGGCAGAGGACAAAACAGGGGGTGACCAAAGTCGATGGGAATCGTACCACATTTCATGGCAATACCTCCAATATTTGCTAAGATATTTCCATCTGAACCAAATTGGTGGACTGACCTGATCGAAATACCAAGAGGAATACTAGAGGAACGGTCAAAATCCAAGTATTCTCAGACTTTCATTTTTTTAAATGCCCAGGCCCCACCCACTCACTCTACACCTCCAGTTTGAAACTTTTATGTTGTAAATGTGAAGCCCCCCCAAGCTACGATAACCCTGACCATCAATGTTGTGTTTCTAACTTTGAAAAGCTCCTTTCAGAGTAAGAGAGAACATTATACAGCTGTTTTCACTGAATAGGACTCAACGTTAGTCAAATTGCTGTTGCAATTCTTTAAAAACAGTGGTGGATATCTTCATCTTGCCTTCGAAACTGTTTCAGTAGTTACACAATGTATAATATGTTTTCCCGTAAAAACATCCGGTCTGAACATTAGATTACTGCTCAACAAGAAGGAGTGACAGGCTAATATAATGTAATTATGCTTCGCCATTAAACAAATCCATGTTTTGTCAACTGTTGCATGGGTATGAATAAATTCTCTGAGCATTTAAGTTGATAACAGTATAGATTACAGCTCTCAGGGTAAAATTAGGCCTTTACAGTTTTTGGGATTTAAATAGTGTGCAAGTCAGCACTTCCAACAGATATGCCATAATTACATAGAGTTGTTGTGATACAACAAGCTTTGACAGAAGAAATGAAGCCTAAAGTGCATACAGGCCAGATGTAATTGCTGATTCGTCTATATGCACCGCTGACATGTTTATCTGATAAACACCTTCTTCAGTTTCTTCACTATCTGCTCGTGTATATGTCGATCCAAAGACGGCAAGCTTCCTCTGAGCGTGTCTCTTCAACTGTGGACACTTCTACACTCGGAGAATATTAATAGAATTTCACCAGAGATACAGATCTAATGCGTTCTGCCAGTAGTGTATCAAATTGACAATCAATAGGTTCAAGTTGCACATCAATCTGAGCCTTGCCCTATCAAAAGTAAAGGATATAGGATCCAAAAGCATGTTACATTCTGAGGCTTTCAAATCCTCTATTCATTGTGGAAAACTTGCCATACAGCGCCTGCAGCGAGGATGTTTATCTCCAGCCGTGGTAGGAGGTGGCTCTACAGAGAAACTGCAGCTTTCTGATGAAGACCTTAACTGGGTTGTGAATAAAACATATTTGGAAATACCCTTGTTTTGTAATATGCATCTCAGTTCATTTATGAGTGCAGTTATATCCTCACCTGCTAAAGTGGAAACTGCTCAGTCCAGGGATTTTCTCTCATAAAACTCTTAATTGCAGTTCCTCACTTCCCTTCGCAGCGGTATGATGAGTCAGGTCGGCGTGCTCAGCATCGTCATCCTTCAATAATGCAACACACTGCTTTCCACCTAATTACATTTACTTTTATAATATCAAGCACATGGGTAATTCCATTTCCAGCACTGACAAATAACCTCGTATGAATAATACAAAGAGAAAACAGTTCTGTTCTGGTTTAATTTAATTTACCTTATCTTGCCTTCCCTGCAATAGAACCACAATCTTTTGTCAACAATAGCAAGATGTTTAATGCAAATCGAGTAAACAACTGTGCAAGTGAATAAATAATAGATTTCTTAAAAAGAAAAAAAGTCTATTTCTTATCAACCTTCTAAATGTTCACTACAGAAGCACAAACAGACCAGGACGACGATCCCGCTTCATACCTACGAAATAAATCATATTTGATTTCAAAATGAGCAGATTTATTTTAGCGTGCCGTCTATAAAGATCACCACTGTCAACATTTTGTTGTCTTTGCCCTTGTTGGCCGGTTAGAATCAGCTCTCAGATGTGTCCTGGGGACTGTTTCATGCCCAGATCACTGCAGAATGTGTTTTACAGCTAAAATATAACCCAGAACTCAACACTTCATACGCTGTGATCACAGGGGATGTGCTACTCCTACTCAAACCCAAAGCCAAACTGTGTGAGTAACTCAGAGAAGAGCTCAAAGAGTGCAAGGAACATTACATCAGATGTTGGGGGATCTCTGGGGAAACTCTGCTTGCAGCCATTTTCATATTGATGTAATGCACTGTAAAATTTCATGCATTTTTAACCTGGGTAGCCCACACTTTGTCCAACACACGACAAGCTTAATTTGGAGGAGATGTGTGCTTTTTGCAACAAAAACTTAATTGAACTGAACTAATGTGGAAACTCTTCGCAATCCCTTCTGTCATCATCAACTTATACAACTCAAATATACATGTGAAACAATAAGCCTTACATTCATTATTTTGTACAATTCTTATGACGTCTAACGTCCCAAACTAAAATTCATATACACACTAGTGTTCACACCTCAGTTTTATATTTGTTATTCATCTTATTTTCATATATTGTTGTACCTCTTAGGTGTATTACACATTTCCTTTTCACAACTGACTTATTTGACTGTTGAACTTTCCTCTTAGTTCATACTGACCGTCTGACAGTCTGTAAGCGTCTTATTTGTTTTACTTCATACATTAATTAGGCAGTTTTAAAGTCAACCAAATCTCTAAATTTGATGCTGTTTGGTCTGGACGAGGTACGTGCGACAGGGGGGTGCGTGGCACTAATTTATTTTAGTTCACCCCTCTCCTTTCCTCCGCTCTGTCTCTGACTGTAGGTGTGTGTGCCCTTCGCGAAACACAGCGGAGGAGGGAATGTGAATGGGCAAAGCAAAGAAATAAATAAAATAAAAATAATACTTTATCTACAAACAATTTTGCGACCCCCGCCCCCCCCCGCCCCTGCAGTGCCTGTTGAAGACCTGTGGTATAAAGGGATGCGTGATTGTTTTTGTGATATAAAGCTTGTTTGCTATGAGACGAGTAGAGAATCTGAAAAGTGTTGGTCAGAGAAAGCGTCTGATTCCAGAGGGTTTACAAAGTACTGGTTGTTTGGAGGATCAGTTGAACTTCATAAACACTGATGGTGCCTGGACAACTGAACGCTGGGGTTTGATGAAATTGCCTTTCAAGGCATTTGTAGAACAATTTTTACAGTCTCAGCTCTCGCTTGGAGTGCTGCTCTCCATATGGGGTAAAGAAGAAGACACTTTGCAGTTACTCTGTCAGTGTAGACAGCTGTATTGATTAAAACCGAAGAATATCTGCTCAATCAGACATGGGTAAGACGGACGGCCTGAAGGACTGAAACATGTCGGCTGTAGATGGGCAGAAAGATGGAGCGACTCCGGAGCAACAATCTGTCAGATTGCACCGTCAGTGGTTGGGAGGTATTTTCTGGATTTAAATGGTTTGAAAATATGACTGAGGCCTGATGAAGCTCAAACAGGGTGCTAAAACTCCCAAAACATCGCCCTCTGTAAAGCAACTAAGAGTGAATAGTGTTTACAGCTTTGATCTGATTGTTAGGTTTGGGACTCAAATCAAACCCAACCTCCCTCCTTCCTTATCAGTCAGCGCACAACATGCACGGCCTCGGCCCTAACCCTCATCAGCTAGACATCAATCAAGCTGCATCAGAGCAGATTGTGGTCGCTGGTTCGACATTTCACTTCTGATTCTGAAATCCTGTTTTATGCGCTCGTATTGATGACATTTGTTGGAGTGGGTTTTGCGATTACATTTGAATATTTCTCTCTCATGTTCCTGTATCCATTACAGCTGTGTGTGTGCGTGTGTGTGTGCGTGCGTGTATGTGTCAATGTGAAAGAGGAAATCCTGTAGTCAGGATGGATGACCCCGGTTGTTTCAACAGGAGAGGAGGTGATGCGGGGCATTGAACAAACACACGCCCTGATAGAATCACACGCCACAGCTGGCTGCTTAGTCTTGGCTGGTGGGATGGGAATTAAGGGGGGTTAGGGTTGGCAAGAGGAGAAGAAGAGTTCGGTTCGGTAGTGGCAGCTTTTATATCATGCCAGACGTACAGACATAACACACGCACACGCACGCGCACGCGCACACGCACTCACACACACTCAGCAGCAGGCCAGGGCCAATTTGTGTGAGACAGACCAGACTAAGTTACAAACACACACATTTACTCCCTAACCCTCTTTGTGAGCTCTCCTCCACCCGTCTCTTTGTCTCTTTTGTTTTTTCTTTTCATCTCAACCTTCTTTTATTATTTCCTTTCACTCTTTTAGGGTGTTGGTGAGCAACATACACACACAGCTACAAGTACATCCATGTACACTCGTGAAGATGCTAAAGATGGCACATACCCTTAAAGATGCTTATAGACGCATCATACAGCAGCGGTTAGCAGGATTGTTGGCTCATTTAAGTCACAGTATAACAGACGTTGGAACATCTTTTTCTTCTATGATGTATTTCTGAGTGAAACAAAACACATCCTTCAGATTTGATTGGATTACTTTTCCAGTAATTCACAAGCAAAAAAAAGTGGATCAGTAAATTCCAAACTGGGGTATGCAGCTCCCAGCTTAACTGAAAACCAAACAAATGGTCATTTAATTGAATATTACAGTTGTTTCTTACATGTGCACATCTCATTACAATAAAAAAAGTCAAAGTAGAATTTAGTTGGACGTAACAACATTTCATCGACATAGCATGATCTAGTAACGTTAGCTAAATGCAGTCAGTTTCGGACTCCTCGGTTGTAGATTGAAGCAGAATGAGTCAAATTTAGAAATTGCTCAAAAGTCCGACGAACAGTGGACTAGTGACAAGCTGGCACTGATGGTTCAGAGTCAGACAAACCTTTCAGTGCTGAAGAGGAGTCAGTCGGCTCATCTAGCAAGAAAATGAAAAGACATGACCAGACGCTCTTTCATTGTCACATTGTTATCTGCAGTGGGAAGGGGTACTTGGGACATTTGGTTTAGTACGTGGTCTAAAAAGCTTGGGAACTTCTGATATAGATTAAAGAAATGTATAAGAATGATATAATGTAATGTTCTTCTGGTTTCCCATCTTTGTCGGATTGATCTTGCGATCCCTTGGGTTGAAAACACTGGTGTGGATAGCACATGTAAGGGAGTATAGAAGGTGTCATGGTGTGTTATACCACAGCAGGTATGTCAAAAGTAAAGCCACTTATTTATTGGAAACCTTAACCCGGCTCTAGACCGTCAACCACAAACATTAGTTCCATCATCCTCGCTGTCGCCCTCTTAATCGTTTTATCGTTTGAAACACGGACCACCGATTCTGACTGTTCCAGAATACAGGAGGCAACTGTTCAAATCTTAATGAGTCAAACCACAACCTGCCAGCACAAAGCATCACAGCAGCCCAGTGCACGATGTGATGTTTCCACCAAGTTAGAATTGTTCTTATTTTTAACCACCTTCTGCATTATTATGTAGCTCAGTCAGTCGACGATGTTATGTTTAACTGTAATAATCGAATACTGTACAGTTATTTCCTTTACACTCTCTTTCCCTCAACCTGCCTCGTGTACTTTAATTATTGGCTCTCTACACTTCCCAGAATTACTTTTGAGAGCGTGCCAGTCTTTTGAAGAATTCATCAAATAGTTAGTCTTCTCTTAAAATGTATCACAGTTCCATCCTGCGTTTCCTTCTGGTCTATTGAGGCTGCTGTCAGTGGACAAATTGGTATCTTTCCCTCTTCTGTGATGGATTCTTCTCTCCGTGTAGTTGTTGATTGCTGGTGCAAACAGCCGAGTGTTTCTTCGGAGGGGCTGACCCCAACACACTGATGTTTACCTCATATGTTCAAGACATATGCCATTAGAGTTTATGATCTGATTCTCAGTGGGCGTATTCTGGCAACAAAATTGAACCAGACGTACGATAATGTTTTGTATTTTCTTTCCATACTGTGTAAGTGCTTTTTGGAGCTTTTTCCTTTTAAGACATGAACCATTTTACAAGGGGGCAGGTGTCCCACATATAGTTGAGTGTGTATGGTATGTCCTTAAACCTCTAAATAAGCCCCAAGCTTTTTTAAATCCTCCTCAGTCCTTGAGTGAGTGGATGGCTTGATATTTGTTTACTGTGGCTGTGTGACCTTGTAGTTCAATTTGGAAGTTTTCCAATGTGTGCAAAAAACCCCTGTTTCTGTAGTGTGTGTGTGTGTGTGTGTGTGTGTGTGTGTGTGTGTGTGTGTGTGTGTGTGTGTGTGTTTGGTTGTCAGCAGCTTAGCATGTATTGAGATAATACTGTTTGACACTTTAAGCTAATGTCATTTGCCGCCCCCGCAGCCATCATATAATGTTATATAAAAAGTTAGCACAAATGTAATTGTTGTTGACTCCACCATTCCTTTACTGTAAGTAACCATTGAGAGCTGCAATCACATGACACATCAATCATGAAAGAAAAACACACATCCTTAGTTAAAACAATTCTCATTATCATTCAGCGCAAAGCATCTAGGCTTTAACATTGTCATAAATAGGTCAGCTCAAGAGCTCACGTGACCCACTGTCCTAAAAAGACTCGTTTAATTGGCTCAGTTTTTGAGCTATCTAGTTTTAAGGGTCGGTACATTTTCAACAAACTTTTTGAAAAACATTGAATTAAGAGGAATGTTATGGAAATGGCCACGCATGCACATCATCATCTTCCTCAAACAGTGAAAGATGATAGACAGCAGCAGCAGGAGAAGATGAGGTTGACTAAGAGAGTTGGAAGGACAGGAAGGAAGGTGGGGCTGACAGGAGAGGTTAGGGAGAGAGAAGATGGGAGGTGGCAAATGAGGAAAAAAGAGCGATGGAAGGACATGAAATGTCAGGATGAGAGATGACAGAGATGAATACTTTGTACATGTAATGTACAAAAAGGCTGAAGCAAAAGTGTAAGGAATGGATGAATGTGTTTACCTGATCCAATGTAAGCTGCAATCATTAGCATGTGTGGCTACAAGCTAACTGGTCAGCCAGACAACTAGTTCATAAAGCACACACACACTCACCAGGTGAAAACAGTACCAGCGTCGCTGGCCCGTCTTGTAATTATGAGTGAACATACAACAAAAAAATGACGTAGTTCGATATATTTACATACACTATAGAAAGCATGTATGAAAACGTGTTCAGCCAGCAGGGGTTGTTTCCCAGCCTTGAGATATTATGAAGTGTGTTTTGTATTGGAGTGCACCTTCAAGTTGTGGCCTATTGGTTCTAGTGCTTAAGTCTGCCAGCAGGTCCTCGTATACAATGTTTGACTAGAGTTCGTTTACTCAGACTCACTTATGTCTCAGCTGCTACTCTCCCAATGCAAACATGGCTCATCGTTCTCTCGGCTTTCTGCTGTGCAACGCCAACCAAGTGTGTAAATTGTTGTTTTACATAATTATACTTATCATTTAAGGCTGAAAGAGGGTAAAACAATAAAACATGTGATATATTTCTGAAAATGAAATTGACGCACTATATTCCCTATACAGTAAATGTGACATCAGATTGGCCTGTAGGGTGAAAGCGCACATATGTTGCTTTGTGACTCATGGCCCATGCTTTCTCACATGATGAGCACACACACTAACCCCCTTCCCTTCTCCTGAGACCCTCTCTGTACTTTATGCAAGTGTGTGCGTGGACTGGGAAGGGATTCTGCCAGATGTGGCTGCAAATGAACAGCTGTTACTCAGTGCTACAGCTGCCTATCTTGTTGCCACGTCACCTTTGCTGTTGCCTTGGTGACCGTAACTCTGCGCAACATACGTTTTACATTTGGGAATTCCTGCCGTGTGGAATTCAAAGTTCAAGTCCTCCTAATGTCAGTCCTCGTTCCTCAGGGAGCTGGTTTTATTGGCGAATGCTGGAATAATCAATGCTGGTCATGTTGAGTGTTTTGTGTGTGTGTGGGAGTATGTAAACTTGGTGGCAATGTGATTAAGTGCATGTTCTGACAGTGAAAGTGTGAAATTGGAAGCATTATACTAGATGGCTCGAGGGAGAGGCAGCAGCATCGTGATGAAGAATTGAAATAATGGTGTCATGGAGGAAGACTGACTGATTGGCTGATGATCTGGCACGGACGCAGTGACAGCCACACATGAAAATACAGACTGAGAAATATTATATGTCTTGTATGCCAACGCATTCTCACAATCAAGTGAGCTTGGTCAGTGGCTCTACGCTTCAAAGGACTGTGTGAAGCTCCTACTCTGGTGGGCAACACAACTGAAAATGTTGCGGTTGACGTTAACTCCAGTGACAAACAAGTGACTCGCGATTAACGAACGAGTCACGTGACCAACTACTAATCAAGATGCAGTATTTAACTCGTTGGAAGTGAGAATGGGTTGCATATCCACACAAAGTCAGACAGAGAAAAAAGAAAATGGAAAGGCAGAGCAAAGAGAAATAGGAAGAGGCCAGAATGAGCCAGAATGAACAGGGTGAGTGTGATTGTCTACGGTTCAGTTTAATCCCTTTTGAAAGACATGCGGCTGCACAGCAAATCAGTGCAATGATATTGTGATTGAACAGGGTCCCATCTCCCAACATGCATCACAAAACACCCACAAAGAAAGCAGCGCCCTCACAACGAGTTTTACCACAATGCAGAATGCATGCTGAGAACTAACAATACATGCACTCACGTTTGTGTTCAGAAGCTCCTTCACCTCTGTGATGCACCTGGGAGCAAAGAAATGCTTGCAAGCACACACACACACACACACACACACACACACCCACACACGCTCACAACAGGCAGATTGGGTGCATATTGTTGTGATTGGAGGGATACGCATTCCTCCACAAGGTTTGTGTGTGATAGGCCAGGATTAGGCAGATGGAGATGGGGGGCGGGGGGCGGGGGGAGATTGCACAGGGGAGAGAGAACAGAGAGCAGACAAACACACAGCACAGCACAGCACATTACGTATCCTCAACAGGATACAGACACTCCAACTCTGCAAATCCAGAATGCAGCATTCAGAGGAGACAGCATAGCAAATTGCAAAATGTACCTAAACAGGAGAAACAACACAGTGCATCACATCAGGACTGCAACTCATTTATCAAAGTGTCAGTTCATCCATCGATCTGGTTTCTCTATAAAGTGGCCATCACAAGTTCTCAGAGACGAAAGTGATGTTTTGGAAATGCTTGTTTTGTTCGATAAACCCCAAAGATATTTGATTTACAATGATTTGAAACACACAAAAAGCACAATTCCTCAAATTTGATAAGCCGGGACCAGAACATATTAGGGATCTTTGCTTTAGAAATGACTTCAATGGTTATCCAATTGCCAGAATTTGGCTGTTTACTTTTCAACAGTACATTAAATACCGGCAAGCTTTATATATTATATTCAAAGACCTCTACAGAGTGAAGCAAATATTTTACTAATAAAACTGTAAAGATGCTGTAATGTCAAGTTATAACTGTACAACTCTTGACAGTGCAGGAAGTGGTGACTATTTGGTGCTGAAGTCTCCAGCTACACCTGGTGTGAAAGCTCCCGATCAAACACACAGACAACTCCAGATTAGATCTTGACTCTGTGGGGCTCTAAGGCACCACACACAACCAGGAGGGATTAAAACCTGATTTCCCAGGACTACTCCTAAAGGTGGAGTATTAAGTAAAATTGGATTCCGATCCTTTCCTGTTTATATCTGTGGATGTTTAAATTCAGCTCACGGCTTTAGAAAAGATGCGAGTTAGAGGCACCTGGAGCAGCCTGAAGAATCAGATGCACACTCGCCATCTTTAGGGATATTTACATGAGTTTACACCACAGTCAGGCTGCAGTCTAGACACAACCCGGCTTCAGAATCACAGAAACAGGCCCGACTGTCTCTCAGGTAAACACACAGCAAGCATATCCTGTCCCATTGTGTGCTTCACTGTTGAGCTTTAACGTTGATCATTGACTTTGTAAATTATATTTTGACAAAATAATTCTAAGCATCAAATCTTCATATCATCCGCTGATGAAGATGTGGCTGAAAGCTGGATCATTTCCTTTTAAGTGGTTGTGCTTAGATTTTCTTTGTCAGAGTGACGAGGAAAGTGCCTGTAATACAATGGAGTCATCCATAGAGACATCTCACCGGCACAATATATTGTTTCAGTATCGATTTCGCAATGTGCATATGAACCATAGTCGCATCACTGGACATGCAATTTCAAAGCAAATCCTTTTTACATGACTAATCTCTAACAGAAATGTGTTACACATCATTTACTCAGATTTAAGGCTTGTAGCATAAAGGGACTTGGTTGCTAGTGACATGCTCTACACGCACAGCCAACCGCTAATCGCAATCATTCTTGTTCAATTAATGAAACAACCTAAGCAGGCCTTGCTAGTCGTCCACCACGACCTGGAAGGGAAGAAAAGGAAGATTTGGTTGTAAGAAGAAATGCCACGGCAGTCAGTTTGTCCCAACATTGTGCAGCCCTACACCATGCCAACGTGTTGTATTACTCAGTAGCATGAAATTATTAGTTGATGAACAGATTCGGAGATGGATAATCTCCAACGATTCTGATTATTATTTATCAATTAAGACATTAATGAAACTGACATTAACCAAACATACTCTGGTTTAAGCCTTTTGGATTTAAGGATTTACTTATTTATATAATTGTAAATTGAATATATCTGTACTTTGGAAGTTAGTGTTTGTCCACCAATCGGAGGGTCGGTGATTCGATCCCCAACGCCTGGGGTCAACTTATCAAAGTGTCCTTGGGCAAGATAGTGAACCCCAATGATCATGTTGTATTGTAGCCTCTGCCTCTGTATGAACGTGTGTGTGTGAAAGGGAGAATGCTGACATGTGTTGTAAAAGCACTTTGAGTGGTCGCAAAAGAGTAGAAAAGCGCTGTATAACAGCAGTCCATTTAATTGGACAAAACAAGAAATGAAAAGACTTTGCTGTGGGCTATGGGAGCTTGTTCTTGGAATGTTTCATTCTGAGGTGAAGTGGAACATGTCAACCTTGGATGTACTGATGACCCTCAGTTCATGAGCGATCTGAACATACACACTTTTATCACACACTCTTTCACATTCTTTATAACCCACTTATACCTTCAGAGTCACCCTGAGTGGAAAATCAAATCAAATCAAATATATGCAAAGCCATAATTTGGTGGCAGCAGACGAGTGTGTGCCGGACAGTACACAGCTGTGTTTTAGATAACAGTTGGGCTTAAATCATTTTGGCACATTTACGTTATGTGTTGATATTTCTCACACTTAAATTCTGTTGTTGTTTTGTCTCCTCTAAACCTTTAGCTTCTGTCTCACATGTATCATGTCATTGGTTTGATTCATGACTGAAAAAACATGTACATACAAACTGCTTTTACCATCTTTGAATTTATACTTATTTTTAGTATTTAGAATTCTTGAGTTGGCAGGATGAATGTATTGTGGTTGGTTAAACACCGTAAAGAGCCTACGCCCATTAGGAATGATGGGCGCTGAAACACATCTGCATGATGTATTTTTCACATTAAGCTGTTGCCTTGTACAAATCTGTAAGCTTGTTTACAGCCCTGTATGGAAAAATACACATATTTGACAAACGTATAAAACAACAAGCATCTTATTTTATGTTGTTTTACAGCCTGGAACCATCCTGTGAGTCCACTGACCGTGCCGGGCTGATGATGAATCCAACCGAGATGTAAATTCAGAAGTGTCAGGCGGTCTCGTTTATTGTGTGGTTTATTCACCACCAACGTTCTCTTTGATACAGCTGGCGTCCACAGAAAAAAAAAGTGTTTGTGGCACAAAATGTCTCCGCAGCAAAAAAAAAAAAGATATGGTCAAATCAGATTTATTGGATGTTCTAGTCTGCACGGACAAATGCATTTTTAATCTTGTTTGTGAGATGCAGTTTGTTCTGGATCTCCAGCCATGTTGTTTGGTTTTCAGAGAGAATCCTTGGCTTTTATGAAATTGTATTTCACCTTTTACGACGGTAGAGGTGATGATTGTCCAATGACGCCAGAGTTATTTTTATTGAGATAAAGGTGGCAGAGGACAGGGATAACCCATCCTTCATTGCATGTGTGTAATAAGAGTCCCCGAGTGAGTGTCTGTCTGGGAGCGAAGGAAATGGAGACTGTGTGTGTGTGTGTGTGTGTGTGTGTGTGTGTGTGTTTTTTAGCCCAAGGACCTTCTGTTCTGTAATTAGTTTTCCTCTAGTATGTTTTCCATTCTTCCCCTCCTCCGTCTCTCCATCCAACCATCAATCCATCCATCCATGCAACAGATTGCACCGGTGATTCTGTAAATCCGGAGGATCAGGACACACACACACACACACACACACACACACACACACACACACACACACACACACACACACACACACACACATCCATATGAATGTAATCAAGTCTGCAGTAGCACATGCCAGGAGTGTGGTGGGTCAGGGACGAGAGAAAGAGCAGATTTAGATGTCTTCATAATCTGTGCGTATATGCGTACACGTGTGTGAGTGACTGAGTGAGGGAGTGCGTTTTGTTTGCGTGATCCCTCAATAGGGCGAAATAGCGGCAAACGATCTAATTTTCAGGACTTATAGTCACAAAGCCAGCTTGATTTCACCAGCCGGCAAATCTCTGAGCGTGTATGTGTGTATGTGGGAATGTGTGTGTGTGTGTGTGTGTGTGTGTGTGTGTGATTTACCGACACATGGTGAAGATAAGCCTGTAGGCTCAGGTTGGCTGCCATTCCACTCTGATTTCACTCTGTGTGTGTGTGTGTGTGTGTGTGTGTGTGTGTGTGTGTGTGTGTGTGTGTGTTCCTGTATGCATATTTTGTGTGTGTCCCTAGAGTTAGTTGCACATTACACATCGCTGCCTCCCAACACGCTTAGGACTCCCAGCTGTAAACTCCCACTGCTGCTTTTTGTTAGAAGTTTGTCTGCATTTCAGATTTTTGTCCAGAGCAGTTTATTATGAACAATGTAGAGACGGAGAGACAGATGGTGATAAGTAACATTAATCAACAGCACATATCTTTTGTGATTCCCATTTATTTTCTTGTCATTATGTATTCATGTCCACTGTTGCTTTTGAAAGCACTTTGTGATCAACCTTTTTCCGTCAAAAGCTCTTTATGAATAACACCGGCGTTGGTATTTGACATTCGCCTCACTGAGCTGCTTTACAAAGCGCCCTCTTCAGCTCCCAAATTATCCTCTCCTGTACCGCGCCCAGGCTCTCTTGTCACACTTAAAATTCAGTATGTGTGCCTCCTGATTTCTCATGGGGATTGATTACATTAAATTTGATTCTTTTCAATCACCGTTGTTAGGGAAACAATGAATTGGATAAGCTCACACCTAGTAGCACTGTGCAGAGTTTTCAAGCGGCACTGCGGAGGCAACACTTTCAGATTAAATAGATTCACGGGACCAGTGCAATTATCTGATACGAAGATGAAAAGTAGAAATTTATTCCTGGCAGCTGATAAAAAAAGCAAGAATCAGGGCAGCTCGAGATGTTGAACTGCTGAAATTATCTTAATGAAAGTCAAATTGAGCACTTGTTGGTAAACCAGCGCGCTGATTGTCATCGCAGAGACTTTACGCTGAGATTTTCTTCCCGACTGCAATTTAATTCCACTTTCAAGGACGCCTTTTGCATTTTAATGTAAAGCGGTATTATTACCCCCCCTAACTATCTGACTATTCAGCTGCTAAACACTCATCTGGTCAGAGGAGGCATCCCATCATGGCTGGAATCAGTTTAAACGAGGCTCCTTGAGAAGCACACTCCAGATGTAGCAGTGTCAGTGAGATAGGCAGGAGTTTAAGTTTGACCCTCACCTCTTTGTCCTTCCCGCTGTCATCCCTCTCATGTGTGTAACCTTGGACACTGAAGGGGAATACAGATGATGAGAAGTAATGTGAAGCGCTCTGCTCGTCACTCAATCGTTTAGGCGTATCGTGAATATTTAACATCCAAAACAGCCCTTTACACACCCAACTCTCCTTTTAATCTCTTGTCTTCCGGCATAATTTCGATATCACCTTCCTTCTTACATCCTGAATTGCTCCCCCGTGACCACGCCCTGCTGCATCTAACTCTCTATCTTTTCATCATTCGGCGCCGTTACATTATTCTTCCAGACAAGGTCCTTAGTTAAAGATCTACGCTATAATTGCAGCAAGGCGCCTGCCTGCTGAAACACTATTGCCCCACTGACAGCCATTCTCTGATTTATTTGGTTGAAGACATTTAATTCACTCTTAAAATGATTGAGGGAGCCCTCGGGGCCTTACAGGATTGAATGCTTATGACGGATAAACCTATGATTTATTGTTCATGTACGTTTGCGGGTGTAATTGTTTTTGTTTACATCAGTAACGCCCTCACATGTTGGTGCTGGGAAGGATTTCACTGTATGAAAGTGGAAACCAATATACAACCAGTGGAAAACTTGACTTGTAAATGTAAATGATGTAGTCTTCGGGTTTGCTTTTTAGACTTGTTTTCAGCTTTAACAATTAATATGAACTTATCATTCTTGCATTTATTGAATAGTGTACAGTAGAGAGGCAGACAGGACACACTTGGGAATTGCACTGAGGATGATGTACAAGAGTCAGATTCAAACTGAGGATGCTGCGGTTTAATAGTATGCATGCCGGTCCTTTTGGCCACAAGGATGTTTTCCCATTTGCATTTTTGAGTTTGATAGGTTTAGAAAAGGATTTATGTGACCAAGGGTGGTAGAATTTGTATTTATGATGGAGCACAATAATTCAATCAGTCACCACCAAAGAGACAACCCTTCAAGCATAATGGGAAGCCAGTGAGGGATCATGTTCTTGTTGCTCAAAAGTGTGTGTGTGTGTGAGTGTGTGTGTGTGTGTGTGTGTGTGTGTGTGTGTGTGTGTGTGTGTGTGTGTGTGTGTGTCACCCTCACATTAAAGTGCCTTGCTGTCATGCTGGTGACACCATGTGTTTTAGAGGCGACACATGACTATTTACTCTTCCTAGGCCAACAGACAGTAAGAGTTATTATCCAACGCAGTGTGAAGGGAAAATATAGTAGAGGGTTAGTTAACTGTGGTTTAAACCTGAAATGTTTGACTGGAGCTACATGAGAACAGTATTATTTCACCATCTAAAAGAGGCAGATAAGTAATTTAGAAGATGGAGCTGACATTCTAAACCAAAGCTGCCTGCATTGCTGTAAACCTTTTTTTTGCTTTTAATAATATTCCTCTTTCCAAATAAACCAGTTTTTTAAGGTCAGCTGTTGTTATGTACTCCCTTTTTGCCATGTTTGCATCTGCACCTCCTCCTCATTGTGCATCGGCGTGTCATGAGGAAGCAGAGAGCAGTGTGTCCTTGGTGGTCAGCTGACACCCGTGACGTCACTAATATCAAAACGCCTCTGGCATATTGATGTCTTTGCATATATGTATGCAAATCAAAGGTCTACTGTCTATGTGTAGTCTTCATCTCATACACTCATTGTGTATGTGTGTGTGTATGTGTGTGTTTGAGGTGTATGCAGGACATGGTTTACTGTCTGGGCACAAATTTGGGCCTGGGCTATGGCTGACCTTTGATGGCATTTGAGCAAACTCAGGACACACACAGGCTCAGACACATGACTGACCTGTAGTGTGTGTGTGTGTGTGTGTGTGTGTGTGTGTGTGTGTGTGTGTGTGTGTGTGTGTGTGAGAGAGAGAGAGAGAGAGAGAGAGAGAGAGAGAGAGAGAGAGAGAGACTGCCTGCCTGCCTGAAGTTGATTGTTTCACAAGTAGCCAGTTTACGAGCTAATAAAAAGCCAGATCGTCATCAGATGTTAGTCGATGGGTTCCAAGATTGCATTTCGGCCAATGTGTTCCACTTCTTTTACTCTCCACACGATCTGTTTGCCTTCATTCAACCAAAGCCTTCTCAAACGTCATTTGTCAATACCACTCAGACTACAAACGGAAAACCAGAACGCTTTCAACACCAGAATCTTGTCCCGCTGCCGACAGATTCTCCAATCATATGCAGAATCTAACACAACACATACATACTGTACACACACTGTTCACAACCTAGGCCCTGTGTGTGTTTTACAGGGAGAAAGCTGACATGATGTAATGTTCCGTGCTGTTGTCTTTTTTACTGACTCAAATCGGCAGCAGTGATGAAAACCATCTGTTGTGTTTGAGGTCCATTCAGAGGTCTAGCCCTTTTAGAAATACCTTCTTGGTCTCATCGCTGTGCTGCTTGCTCTGAACTTCTGATATCTACTACAGAGTCTAGTTCTGCTTTACCCATCTGCCTAAAATGTGATAATTGCACACATTACATTAATGACTAGATTAGAAAACAGACACATCAGTCAACAGACGACCTCGTCTCTTTGCATGCTGCTCTGTTTTGTTTCACACTGAACTCCGTAGCAGATTTTGACAATTTAGTGAATTCTTCCTTATTAACAATAGGGATGCCCCACAACAACATAACTACACCTTTTTCAAAGTTGTTTGTGTCAACTGAGAAATTCAGAAGAAATAGATCAGAAGGGCAGCAGACATTTCCATAAAGTTTCAACTTGTATAGCTCTGTTTTACAGATTTCTTCCACTAACACACTCTTGGAGGGAGTCTGCGTGATTCGGTTTTAAAAGCTGACATTTCTATTATAATACATGTTGGCTGAAATCACAAGTTGACTCTCTATTCTTAAAGCTGCACCAGGCAAAGTTTTAATGGGAAAAATACAACCGTCTGGTCCGGCCACTTCAAAATGGTTCAGCAACAGGGAAGATTTGTTCTTTCTCTCCCCAAATAAAATACTAGTGTCAAGCTTGGTTGCTTGTGGGAAAACATCTACCCTCAGAAAATGACACAGACAATCCAAAAAGTTGGACCACCAACGCTCAATGTTTTCTTACTTGTGGATTTTGTTTAACTTTATAGCATCAGCAGGATTAGCAAACATGAGCACAGTGTGTGCAGTTTATAGGTATACTTAGATTCAGTATTCAGAGGACGTGTGATCATGTCACTCAGTCTGTCGGGTGTTTTCATAATCTGCTTCTTTTGACATCTCAAGCTTCAGTGTCAGCTGTCAGGCAACAATACACTCATGAGCAGCTGTATGTTGTCAGAAAATCCATCCAGGGCCCTGTACTACTTTAATATACCCAGGATATCTTTTCGTTAACTGGCTTAACTAACCTCAACAACCTTAATCCCCCTATGCAGCCCTACGGCGGTGGTTATCAACTCTGTAAATCAACCCAGGGTTTCTCAGTGTGGCTTTAGCTTGTTCACATAAAAGGGTATTTGCAGTGTAGGACCAATCACAAACGTAAACCTCTCTTTATACATCCATGACGTGCACAAGTTTACCGTCAGCAGAGCTGCCTATATTACAAATCAAGAGCAAACTATAACATTAGACAAATACGAAGAAGTTAAATGTAATGCAGGCTAAACAGAAGCAGGAAGGACAGCTGGGAAAAAAAGTCTCAGACTGTGTGAATGTGTAAATGAACAGTCTTACGATATCACTGCCCATGTAGGGCACGAGTAGATCTGACTATAATTACATTTGTGCATTCCATTAAAATAATGTATTGCTTAGATGTATTCATATGGTATAAGAATAGAAGATAGGCTAAACTTTATTCATCCCCTTGGGGAAATTATTGCGAGTATGATATTATCCATCTTATTTCAGCTGCAACCCCAGCAGTGAAACAGACTTGGGAGCAAATAAAAAAACATAATTCAAAGCGGTAAGTAGTCTTACCATATCTTGTCACCCATATATAAAAGTACAGAGCAAGTTAGCGCAGGGCAATGCCCACAGCCTGGGACTGTAAACACACGACTGAGCGTGTAGCACGGCAACATACTGAGAAGCTGATAAGTGACTATATGAGAAGTGTGACATGGGGATGAATAAATTCTCTCTTATAATCGTATTACAAACGAATACATCTAAGCAACACATCATTTTAATAGAAATACAGAAAAGTAATAAGATCTACTCGTGCCCTGGATATAAGTCTATTAGTTCTCACACAGTGTCTTTACCAGCTGTCCTTTCTGCATTTTGCAGCTTAAGCCGTGCTGCTTTTAGTCTGGATTATGACTTTATAGCCTGTAACTTCTTCCTTTTTGCGTAATACTATCTCACGATCCATGGACCAAGCTGTGATGGCTCAGTAGACGGCGCTTTTACACACGTTTATCTCTTATCTGGAAGATAACCTGCTACGCTAACATGGCAATCCACCCCGGTAAGAAGTGAACCAACGTTGTTGGACTGAAAACCCAGCAGAGTGAACCCTGAAGTCACCTCGCTAACCCCAAATCCTGCTCTGTTGTTCAGGGTACAGCAAACCGTAAACGTATGTATTTATGTCATGAAAATCATGATGTGAATTTGGTAGCTTTAGCTTTCCGCCGTACTTGACAGAGCAACAAATATCTCCTGCAAACAGACGTAGGTGGCTTTTTAAATTGAATATTGCACATGGGATGGTGCTTTAAAAAGACCAGTATGATCCATGAAGTAGTCCAAGAGTGAAGAACGGGCCATAGGCAGGAATAGTTGTTGTTGCGAAGATAATATTTAAGGTGAACAATAAACAGTGAAATCCCCTTATTGTAACTAAAACACAAGTACTGTACTACCTTTGGTCAAAAATGCGATCTATTTCTTACAGTCGAAGGAGCCGGTGTACAAAGTGATTCACAGTGCAGCAGCTTGAAGTCATGTTGTGTGAGATGTGAATATTTGCAGGCAATATTAACGGCCTGAATTTACAGTAGAGTTTGACCTGGCATCATATTGGAATATATTTGAGCTTCCATCCGGCTAACCGCTTGATGGATTTCCAATGCTCTCTCATCCGTGCTCCTGACACTCTGGGTGCTCTCACTCCCCCCCCTCCCTGTATGTATCTATCCATCCATCACTCCTGCACCTCTTTCTAATAATTACAAAGAAAGGGACTGGCCTCAAAGAGATAAAAGATGACACTGACATAAAGGACCGGCATGAAATAATACTACATTGGAGCAGATAATGTCATTTCTTTCAGCTGACTGTGTTCCAGGCAGCGGCAGAACAGGTAATTGAAGCGGGAACTGGGCCCTTTAAACCCTCCCTGCAGTGTCTCAAATGCAGATCAGGCTCAATGATAGTGTCTCGGCCGCCACGCTAGCTAATTACACAGTGAATCCCCAAGGACATGTATCAGGCAATGCTTATAGTGCCACGCCACACTACTACTTTAAACATTGTCAAACACTGTTAAAAGTAGAGATTTTGGGGAAAAAAAGAAAAGAAAGAACATTTAATTGGCCTCTCCCCTGTGCTGTTGGTATCTGCTTCTTCATCTCACTCTTTTGTTTCTCTTCATTTCACCTGTCTTTGCGTCTGTCATTGCTTCCCTTTTATCTCCGTTTCTGTCAATGAATCTCTGTCAACGAACCTCTTTACATGTTACATGAACATGTATCCGTGATGGATGAATTGTAACCGGGCTGCAGAAAGAAGCATAAATCTATGTGCAAATGTATGCAGAATACACTGAACTACTGTCATCGTAAGGTGGACAGAGAGGTGTTGGATCAGAGTGAGCAGAAAGACCACTTTTGTGTGCTGATCAAACCACAGCATGCACGTATCATCCAGGTGTCGACCGAGTAGTGCCACACTGATCAAAAGTACGTTGTCAGGATGCCAACGAATAAGGAAAATATGTTGTTTTTTCTTTAAAGGATGCCGATATGACAAGTATAAGCACATGTGCCAAAGTGCGTCTTGGCAATGGGAAAGAGAAACAGTCAAGATACACGTTACACATCAGATCCTGCTGGAATATGCTATATGTAAACGCAGCCAAGGTTTCTGTTTTCATCATCATGTTTTATTTATGAATATGTATAAATCACGGTGACCTCTCTTCCCTCCTGAGTCTGACTGTCAGAGTAAAAAATGTTTTCCTTCCTTTTCTTTTCCTTTGTTCCATTTCTTCATGTGGCTGGTTCACCATTGGTCCTTTGTTTTGGATTATGTATTAATCTGAAACATATTCATAAACACTGGATATATTTATAATAGTAATTCAACCTATTGCCAGTTCATGAAAGCAGCTCAAAACATCTGGTATGTGGAAGAAATACTCTGTTTACAGGACGTTATTAATTTTTCTTTCTGTCAGCTGTTTGTTTGTAGAAATGAAAGGTTATGCATTGTAACTCCAGTTCTATGGACACAGCATGAGTAGGAGCAGCTGCCATGGTAGAACACACCAAGGATTTAATTGTATATTATAGTCATGTGGTTGAATTGTGATTATTGGTCATATAGTCGTCTCCTCGCCCGGCATGGTGTGCTTTAATTCCTACGCTGTGTGAACGCGCCCTGAACCAGTGATGGTTTAGGGAATGGAAGTTCTTCACAAGTAGAGAAAGACGAGCTTACTTTTGTAATTGTTTGTACGTCCCGTTTTTGTTAATGTAATACAATTATTCCTTCTCCTTGGCCTCGTCGTCCTACATGTACATGCCAGCAGCAGAGGGTGGCTGTCGGTGCAGACTGTTCTTCTTACATCAAACATCTCGCCTCACACTTCTCAGTGTGTCCCCCCCCCCCCCACACCTCTTGTTGTATTTCTTCTTGTCCCGTTTTTCGGAGGTACCGTTGTGCGCTATTACCCGTCGCTTTCACAGGTAATACGATTAACCTCCTGATTCAGGAATGGGAAAATAGCCTTTGCTGAAACCACGACATTAATCCTCTGCACATAAGATTTATGTCTCTCTCTGTCAGACCTTCTCTCACCCATCCCCTTCTCTCTCTTTATTTCTCTCTCCAGCTGTGGCACATGGCACCCTAGCTGTATGAGCAAGCCTGTGATAAAACACACATACATAGGTACATATGCACATGCATATACATTCATAATATCTAGATTACACACAAGGATATTTACTAGATCGCATAAACGCACACACACAAGACCAAAACATTCAGACTATGCAGGACACAAACAAGTCATTTACACAAGTAATGTCCTGCCAGAGGGGACTGTGGGAAAATGAGTTTTTGGATGGATTATTAATGTGTTGTGTAGCCTGGCCCTCTGCCCTGGTCTCCACTCGTCTTGTCCTCTGAAGTGGCTCGCTGTTTGCGGTCCACAGCATACACATAGCACTCTGAATCCCATGGTGAATGTAGAAATATAGGATTACTGGAAACACCGGCTTTCATGGCCATCCCAAATGTTTTGAAATCCAGGCAGGGATTTGCCGATCTGACTTACTGTGGCCATCCAGTAATTATGGGTTGTGTTGTGTGCAGCTCAGCAGGAAATCGTGGGGTTTGCAATTTATTTGATATACATCACAGTGTGGTGGAAGACTGAAGACAGAGAAGTGATGGAGATGTTTGAGAGTGGATTATTGACCAGCCAACAATTAGTAAAACCAGTGGAGTTCATGCTAAATATCTGTCACTTTTATTCATTGGTGACTTTGTCTGAGTGCACGAGTGTAGGGTGTGTGGAAGGAGTTTTGATGGGTCTAAGTGGGATTGTCACTGAACCATATGTTACTGTGAGTTACTTCTTGTACGACATGCTATGGCAGTTTATATCTTTTAGTTCCTTTAGGAATCATGTTAATCTTGTAACGTGAATTAATGCAAATTCACTTAATAACTGAAATATATTCATTTGCAGTCCTGCCCATACATAAACAAATAAGTAAATTCACAAGTTTTACATTAAACATTCAACTTATTTGCAGATACTTTACCATATTGAACCGAAAAACACCCAAAAATACACCCAAAAACACCCAAAAATACAGCAAGGTCGATCTAAATGTACCTCAACAAAGCTACAACAAAGACAGTCATTTCACACACAACCTCTGCTTACACCATTGTAACACAGGCAGGAACACACCAGTGAACCCATTAATGTCAGTAATACAAAGCATTATTTCATAATGTGGTTGTGAATGTAATTCAATAACACACGGACGTCTCCAGGCTGGTGCAAGAGGACGACATTGTTATGTTCTTCGGCTTCTTCTGGTGAAATTTCAGCCAAGTATTACTCATATTCCAACACATCAGATCATGTTTAGAGGTAAAACAGGCCATGATTTGAGTTGCATGGTTATACAAGCACCTCTTGTCTCTTATGTGTACCATATGATACACTTGCCCATACGTGTGATTCTACTTAGTTTTCATTGTTAAAAGCTTGAAGAAATACAACTAGTGAAGGAATCTTGTGAGTCTTGCTTTTGACAGATCTGTGGCAGCACCACTGTACATGCTGCGTGTTCATGTGAGGGAATGTCTGCTTCGTGTGTGTTTCTGTATTCACCGCCCCCACGGAAAGCTCTGTGGATGCTGAAATGTAATTGTGGTGGTGTGGCTGCTAGTTGTGGTGCTGAGATGTAGGTTTCTCTCTCTCTCTCCATCTACCATCTCTGTATTGCTCTCTTTTTTCATCCCATCCCTCTAACACAACAATCTCTATATAATAATTTCTGTTTTGCTCTCTGCCTCCATGTTCTCCTCTCTCGTCACACTTGTTACAGGGAGGTGTGAACGCTGTCTTTTGTCAGACAGCCTACGATGATCTTGAAAGTCACAGCTGTGCAGTCTGTTACTTTACCTTGTTGGTTGCATCATTTAAGGGAACACGTTATTGGCACTTCAGAGTTTTAGAACATGTTTAATTAAAGACGACTAGTTGTATTGCTGCTACCCTTTGTACTCTTTGTCCAAATAGTGGATCTGGTTTCAGAGGAACTAGCAAATAGTGTTTGTTTTATTTAGCATGGAGTGCCAGATAGTGGCAGTCACGTCACCATTACAGCATACACACACACAAACAGAGAAGTAAACCAACTTTCCAAAGGTCTGAACATCCACCTGCACTAAAGAGTAAATACCCTGTCAAGGAGATTACCTTTTGTAGTATAATGGGAAAATAAAATAAAAATATTGAGTATTCAGCCTGTTAAGAGTTACTTTTGACAACCTAGCACTCAAGCTAGCCTTTTCTATGTGTCATAAGTAGTTTTAGAAGTGGGTGTGAAGCCAGAGGCAGAAAGCAGAGAGTGGCTGGAAATGCATAATTCCAGCGCAGTGTAGTAGTCCAGTCCTTAAGCAGTTTCTGCCCCAAGTCATAAGTCATCTATTTTGTAGAATGTTCCTTGACTTTGATGTAAACAGCGGCTAACTGCACGTGAAAGGTCTCTGGGGAGAATGTAAATGCAGGATGTGCAGAAGTGCTGCAGCATGGTCAGTGCAGAGAGAGGAATACACGAGTAATCCAGAGCTGGTGAAGGACATTGTCACAGATCAGCCTAATGGCTTCACAGGCAGCGTGTGAGGCAGACAGATCAATAAAACAAGCGCACCAGCACTTTTTAGGTGCTCAAAGGGTGGGAGTGTGTGCGTTGGATATGTGTGATAGGAGTGATTGAAAAAAGAACTTGTACTATCTTTTCAACAAAGGCGAACAAACACAAAGCTTAAAACAGATATGACAGTTAAAACAGATGACGGTGCTCCATTGAAGTATAACTTTCACACCTGCAATGTGATGTTTTTAGTCTTGATTATGACAAACACAATGCTTATTTTTCCATTTGCTCATTTCTAAACATCTGTCATTCAAAGAGTTGAAATCTAACGTTTTATTAGATACATATGTGCGATATATTGCACATTGCGGGCCACTTTAAAATAAATATTACATCAAAATTGAATGAATGGTGTGGTATGTAAATGCAGTTAGTGTACCATTATCCATGTGCTTGAGTACGTAACAGTTGCTGTAAATGTGTCGTGTAAAGCAAATGACAACACATTTATCCGAATAATAAACAGGGTTCTCTGGAATTTGACGACAAAGAAAGCGAAGAAAAGAAACCATTTATTTCCCCATATCCATGTTCTTGAGTGACAGTGAGCTATGCAGGTAAAGTGGCATGATGCCTCCATACACTCAGGCAGGGGAGGGGGGCTGCAACAGGCAGCAATTCCTCTGAAAGGAATACTGTGTGAACCAGCAGCTCTGCAGCCCCTTAGCAACAAAGAGGCAGAAAAGCAGGTAGGCTGGTAAATAAAGCAGAAATACATTACAGAGCTGCCGCCGCTTTTACCTCTCTCTCCGTCTCTCTTTCTCAATTCCTTTTAAATTCCAATTTAATGGCTTTCAGGACTTATTTCAGGTTCATGTCTGTTCTCCTGCTCTCTATGATATCAGGAACCCGTTGTCTCTTGTTTAACTCTCTCCCACTTTAATTTCTGCTGCCCTTCCCCTCTCCCCTCCCTTACATATGTTTCTCTTCCTCCTCCTCCTCCTCCTCCTCCTCCTCCTTCCTTTCCTCCCTCCCTGCTGGCCGTCCCCCAGGTCAGCTGCAGAGAGTCTAGATGTTGCTTGTCAATAATTTAATAAGGAGGGAGCGCTCCCCTCTTAACCAGGGCTTTGAATTATTAACCTGCGCGTCCATGTGAACTGTACGTATTGGTGCGCACACCGGATGCGAGCGTAGCCTGTGTGTATGTTTTGGCCACTGTGTTTACGTGTGAAGCGTGATAAAATAATTGCCTGTCGAAAGATGATGGAGCATGGCAGCCAGGCACAAATCGGTACTTTCAGAAGCCTGTGTTTGGATTGTTTTGAGTGTGCGAGTGTGTATGTGGAGGTAGATAGCCCGGGAATACATGCCATGCATGTTTTGCAAGGGCCTGTCTGCACTAACCTTGTTGATCAGATGCAGTCTTCTCTTGTCTTGTCTTGTCTTGTGTGTGTGTGTGTGTGTGTGTGTGTGTGTGTGTGTGTGTGTGTGTGTGTGTGTGTGTGTGTGTGTGAGTATACGGTGATCTGTGTGTGTATTGAAGCGAGACTCTGTAAAATGTGTTTTGTCGTGCACATGCATTTCAAGAGCTGCGACATGGAGCTTAATGCAGTTTTATTTCTCAGCGCAGAGTTTAAGTGAGTGCAGGTGTAGCATTGGTTATTAATGTTGATGTGTATGTGTGAACATGCCGCCGAGCTTCTAAGTTAGTGTGAAATGTTGTGTGTCTGTGTGCGTCCCTCTCTTTGCTTACCGTGGCGGAAGTGTGGGAGTGTGTCTGTCAGTTCCTGTGTTCAGTGGCTACATACAGCTCAGTAAAAGGTGCAGCGTTCATCTCTGAGCTGAGAGCTGGAGGAGGCCTCAGTGGGTTAGACTACAGGTTCCCAACCTTGGGGTCCCCTGGGAGGCCTTCTTGATTTTAAGGAGAGTAAGACATTTTATTTATTTTTATATATACAGTTGTATTATATTTCAGGAATTCTGTTTAAAAACAAAAACAAAATTAAAATCTTATTTTTATACTTTAGATTATTACTTAAGATTTATTACATTTATTTTTCTCACAGGATGAGGGCACGGTAAACAGCCTCGTCCTGCATTAGAAAAGTACTCAGTTAACACAAGCAAAGAGCTACTAGAACAAAGGCCACACGTGAGGGAGAAGAAAACACTGCCTTTTCAAAAAAAAGAAGCCTATTAAGGTTGTATGAAAAAACACAATACAGACAGAGAATTGTATTAAAGGTTCCTAAAAATAACAATAAAAGTCGTCTCTAATGAAATATATACAATTTGTTTTAACACAGTGTTGCCTTCACTATTGATAGCTAATTGTACAGTTTATCAGTTGTACTGTACTGTTCTGATATTGCTATGAATTGGATATAATATAAATATATTCATAACAAATATCACTTAGTCAGGACTCGTCAGAGAAGAGGTCCCTTAAGAAAAAAGGTTGGGCACCACTGTGTTGGACAGGTGTTTATTTATTGATGTTTTATTGAGTGCTGTGGGGGAGAGCGCTCCGTTACAGTACATCTAAAGACTGTGTGGATTTGTAAGTAAAACGCAAACCAGCACAGTGTGCAGGAATTTGTACACGTCCATATGGGTAGTTATTTGACTGAAGCATCGATATGTAGTAACTAACAGAAACACTTTTACTGATCGAGTAAACAGCAGGATTGTTCCTGCTCTCCAACTTCCCACTGGTGCATCTGAAGCCGTTTTAAACCCGCGAGGTCCGCCTCATTTTGCTTTGGAGTGCGCTGATTGATTATGCATCATGTTTCGACGGCCCACTCAGACACAACAAAGAACTCATTCACATCCTACATGACCACGCACACCGCCTTGCTGTGAATTTTAATTGGCTGCATCTGTAGGATTCCAGCGAGGTGCTGCAGAGTGTCGGCATTGCATATGGGGAGAGAAAGTCTTATTAGCTCCTCACCTTTCAAAGCAAGGCAGGCGTGTGCTCTCAGAGTCAACACAATGCAGCGCAGCATAACAGATCGCTGCCTAGTTAGCTCCAGCAACTAGCTCGCCTTTGAAGTGTTTGCTGTTGGTTGCTGGAAACTTTCCCCATTTAGGCATTATGGTTCAGATTAGCCTTTTAAGCTAATGAACCCTGAATATTTAACCTGCTGTTTTGATGTGTCACTGATGATTAATGTGCATACTTTCACTTCATAACAAGCAAACAAATACAATTCAACATGCTGTCAGCCAAGAGCTGCTAAAAATATAATGCCATCATGCTCTGGGATGTGCTGACTTGTTAGCTTTTCCTTTGAGGTCTATGGACTTTGTTGTGGAAGCTAATTAGCGTTATGTTGTAGTTCTCCAGGAGACTTGACAAGTTGAATGAGGAGGTAGCTGGTAGATGGGGAGGTGGTGGGCATCCTTCCCCCCTGCCTAGATAATTTATCACCTGCATCAAAGATGTTAATTCTATATTTAGTTTGCAGAGAACTTGAAAGGAATACAGTGATTTACCTGTCTTGGTAAATGTGGACAAATTGCCCAGAGAGAGTGCACCGTGCTCTCCATCCTTTGATGTGTTCACTGTTATCTAAGAGCTTTGAAAATTGCTGTAATCAGCGGGTGATGGTTTAAAGATCGGGTGCTATTATTACACTCTTTCTCAAGTGAAGCTGCATTTCCAGGATGCTCCAGTGATTAGACGTCCGTGAGAAATGGACACAACAGCGAGAGCAGACGTTACAATGTCCTTGAACAAGACCGTTTGCTTTGGGTTGGCTGCTTTTTAGATGCCTCTTGTGCATACAATGGAAATCAGAGGTGTGCTTAATGGTAAGTGGACTGCACTCATACAGTATAGTGCATTTCTACAAATGCAAAGTGCTTCACAATTTGCCTCTGACCCATTACCCGTCACACACAGATGGCGACAGAGCTGCCATTTAAGGTGCTGGCCTGAAGCGATTTGGGGTTTTAGTGTCTTGTTCAACGACACTTCAACATGTGGACAGGAGGAGCCACCAAACCTGCGATTACCTACTTTACCTCCTGAGCAGCAGCCGCCCCGGGAGAATCAAATAAAAAGAAGAACTACTACTTACTGTAAATGCTCAAATAGAAAATAATCAGCGATTCTTCCTGGCTGGTATGAGACGCACCCCAACCCCCCCTGTTGTCTGAATGATGAGTCTCCATGTTTTCTGATCGGCTACCAAGTCATGCTTATCACTCTTCAGGTCTCTTCAGAGCAGATAGTCATTTTCTTCATAGTAACAATCGATTGCTTGACTACTTATACATGTGAAAGGTGAAGCTATAAACTCAGCTGTTCTCCGCAGCAGTACAGAGCTTTATAGCCTGTTTCAGCTCATTGCTTTACTCTTTGCAACTTTACTGTTTTTGGTTCACTGTCACCGCTCTAACAGCATTGTTTTCGGTCACAGCAGGCAGCTGACAAAACTCTGAAAACCAGCTGCTGAGCATCAAATGACAGACAGGACAGGCAGACACAGTTAGCAACTAGCTCTGGAACATATTTAACAGCGAAAGAATCGTTGGTGTAGAATCAGAGTTAAAGATTGAATATTGTACTGATAGAAATAATGTTATTGAAATGAATTATCCTGTGAGCCGTCATACTACAGGTAATGTTTATTTTTCTTTTGCCCAGCCATTATTTAAATACTTGCTTTTATATGAGACGTGCAGTATTGTGTAAAAAGTATTTTGAAATAGAGTGAAATTCCTAAAACCAGGCTGATTATTGTACTTTTTTTAACCCTTGTATTATGTTGAAAATAAAAACGTCAATTAGGTTTAGGGTCATATTGACCCTTACTGTGTAAATACACTCAAAACAGTCAAAGAAGCAGGTAAAACCAATAAGAACTTCAATTTAGATCATATGAACATTTAGAAAAGGCACATACAATAACATTTTTATTCAACATCCAACATTTAACAATTCTTTATATAACATTTTTCCCTCATCACACTTTTTAAAACTAATTTAACTTTTTCTCAAATATTCTCCTCACATTGTCAATTCTCTCCACATGATGGGCAGAATGTGACTGTGTGCTTTCTGCAGATGTAATTCTTGCATTTCAAACAAGAGGTTCTTGTTTTACTGGGTGGAACAAGGCGCTCGTCTACAGTAACACAGGGCCCAGGATTGTACAACAAAGGAAGAACTTCGACCCATTTATCCTAAACGTCTCTGATCGCAGCTAGTATGTCTCTTTCACGTTGACCAGCTCTGGTGTTACGGTTGTCAAATTGGATCACCCGAAATATCATGTGTAATGACTCCAGAGACATTGTTCCTCTCAAGATTGGCCTTCCATTCTCTTCATCCCATAGACTGGCAGCTGCTTCTCCCCTTGACTTGCACACCTCCCCTCCAAGTTGATCATGTCCAGTACGATCCTCTGTGAGGATATGAAGAGCTGAAATGCTGATTGAATGTCATCAACTCGTGTGGCAGCCAATCTTGTAAGGCTTAGAGTCATTTTGATGACATTGGAAGATGACAGTCTGCCTCGGCTTTGGTGTGGTGATGTTGACCATTTTATGTTACCATCTTTAGATGCACATGTCACTTCTGTCGAGGATTGCTGCATTCCTTGGTTTTCATCTGATGGAGAGACTACGGCAGGATCGTCCTCTGAATCATCTTCATTTTAGGAGAATTCATAATCCGGATCGTCAATAGTATTGTGCTCGGTCTCTGAAGGATCCTCTGTCTCTGAAACCCCTTCCTCTACATCACTATCACAGTCCGTCTGTCTGTGATAAAGCTTCTTCAGTTGTAAATCTTTTGGAGCTAATTTTTATAGTGTGTCTCAGAGAGATGACATTACAACACTGACCAGGACAAGTGTGAGAAAGCTAACTCCTCCTAATTCACACACACACACCTGGTTCTAAACAGGTGTTCAGAGCCAGTCAATATGTAAACAAATGCAATCAAAATAAAGTGCATCAAAGAGACATGTTTTCTTTGGGTCTGAACAGCTACCTACCCACATCAAAGTGTCTGGGTCAAAATGACCCGCAACATTATCGTTTGCACAGACATTCCACATTTTGATCAACTCAAAAACTGAAATGGGTCAAATTGACCTTTAACATAATACAAGGGTTGTATATTATTTATTGTTATTAATTCATATATATTGTGTAGGTAGTCGATGAAGAGCTAGACTCTCAGCAAAGACACTCGTGTAACTCTCCAGCTGTCTTTGAGCACTGTGTGTGTGTGTGTGTGTGTGTGTGTGTGTGTGTGTGTGTGTGTGTGTGTGTGTGTGTGTGCACGCACGCATGCATTGTTCGTAAAGCAGTGTAAGTACTTTACACTCTGTCATGCTCAATCCCTAAATAACTCCATATTTCCCTCTTGCCCTTGCAGCTGGTCTCTGTCAGTGAGACACACAAAAAAAATATTACTAAGAATTTGTTTTTACGCAACAACATACTCTTCATTTTCCATCTGTCACACAAAAACCGTTAAATCTCTTTTTAATTTCCTCAGTATGCCGCTTTTATATAGCTTAGCCACACAACCAATCACATGCACGCGTAAATACATACACACACACACACACACACACACGGTGCAGGCCTCAAAGGAGACAAATGATGGGAACGAAGTGGCATAAAGGGAGAGATAAAAAATGGGGGAAGAAGGAGACAGAGAGCGAAAAAGCAACGAGGAGTGACACAGAGGGAGAAAAAAAAGAGAATGACACGATAAAAAGGACTGAAAGACATAAAACTGTGTGAGAAATGGCAAAAACAAGAGCGACAAAGAAGAAAAAAATTGATGTTGAGGAGAAAAAGGATTCAAAGAGACTTATGGACAGACGGATTAAAAAATAAAGCAGGGATATAGAGTGACAGAGGAAAAGATGAGACGACAGAAGTGCATAAAAGTCTGAGAAAGAGACGGAAAAAGTAAAAAAGCTGTGACAGTCACAGATTGTAGCAGAGGGTGACATTGTGAGTGAGCTGTGAATGATGGGAGAAAAACAACCATATGTAAATATATAATGCTAAATATGTCACTATATATATACTGTGTATAATACCACAATGTCAAATAAAGTGACAGCTTTGAAAACACATTTCCCACATTTTTAAATAGCAATACATTTCAGTCCATATAAGTATGTATGTTTTAAAATGGGCTTTCCTTTCAAGTCCAAAGGCTCTCCCAGAAGTATTGGACACAAAGGATTGTTCTGCTGATTCTTTTGTGACAATGAATATGAAACATGTGACTAATTTAGTCAAATCTAGAATAGAAACAACGTATTGCAAACACTCTGCTAAGCAACTTCTACACATGGACTACATGTACGTAATATCTATACCGTTTAAAGTAATGCTGGTGTCTGAGAGGGAGCAGAAGCAGCGAGTCTGAACAGTAATGATATGAAGTGTTCTCTCGAAGGCTACATCAGCGATGGATTTTTATAACTTAATCAGCCCTAATTAATGACCGCCGTGAGCACGAGGGTCAGAGACATTTTCTCATCAATTTCATCAATTAATGTCATTAGAGAGCAAACTCTGCTGCGTATTTTATAAAGTTTGACAGCGCAGAGGCCATTGAGTGTGGAGCCTCGTTTATTTCAGATTCACTTGCTCTATGTAAAGACTTTTCCCAGATATTCAGATATATAGAGGAGGGAAACAGCTGCTCTGAAAATAATTGTGGTTGTATGATTTTTTTCTTCTCCCCGTGACAGCATTCAATTAGCATTCAAATACTCGTGCCATGTTGGAAGTGTATCCGAAATGTTTCTGGGTCTGAGATTGCCGACATTTCTGTAACGAAGAGCGTGAAACCGTTGGAAGGAACGAAAGGTGAACGTAGAGATGGAGAGTCGGTGGACCGTGAAGTTTCAACAGCATTGGAATAACTTAATTCATTAATGAAAATTGAAATAGCAACATTATGAAGCAGAAGCAAACCATTAGGTTCCACACGGGTGCCGGCCCTCAGGCTTTCTAAACAACTGCGATCTTCAGGACCCAACTAAGGTCGTGCCTTAGTGACATGAGAGCCTGTGGTGATGGCTGTTCTGGGAAACCTGAAATGAAAAGAGAGGTTTAGAGATGTGGAAGTGTGGAAAACAGACTGAAAGAGAAGTGATACAAGGAGCAGGGCTTTGAGGAAAATGAGCGGTGCAGCGCGCCATAGGATGTGAGGGCTACCGACTCAACGCCAGGAGCAGATGAAAGCAGAGAAAAGTGGCGTGGAGGGCGAGAGATGAAGAGGAGCACACAAAATGATGGAGATGAAAGAGAACTAAGGAGAAAGAGAGCAGCAGGGTGGAACATTGGGTATCTGAGAGAGGAGGAGAGCAGGACGCTGACCTTGAGAATATGTGGGCGAAGGGGGGGACAACTGAGACACAGGGAGAAGGAGAGACAACAATAGAGAGAGGAGGGTAGCGTAATATAAGAGGAGAGGTAGAGTGAAGAGAATTAGATGTGCCTGAGGGAAGGTGAGGAGGTACAGCGTCTTATGAACAGCAGGCATATAGAGAGAGAAAGAGAGTGTTTCTCCCGTGGTTTAATTAACTACATGTTGTCAGCTTTCTAACTGTCTGGGGTTATCACTGTTTATTACACTGTTTGTTTACATTGTTCATTTAATGTTGATGATGCGGGTCTATAAAATAAGCTTTTGACACCTTGGAAGCTTCGACAATATGGCTGAATATATGCTTTAATTAAAACAGTTTATTTTGCTGCTATTTCTAATAAGCGTGTGCTCAGATCTGCTGCTATAACCACATCCACATTGTTGAGCCTGGCTGCAGGGATTTGCTCCTATACAGCCACAAGAGCATTAGTGAGGGCAGCTCTGTTTACGGGGTTAAGGCCTGGCTTGAAGTCGACTTTCCAGTTCATTCTAAAGGTGCTGAGGTTATGACGTTGAAGTCAGGGCTTTGTGCAGGCCGGTCAAGCTGGGAGAATGTCTTTATGGAGCTGTAATTGTGCATATTTGTTTGGCATAATGTCCATCCCCTTCTCAAGAACCCCTGGAGGGAAGGTTTTCAAATTTGGCACAATTCCTCATGGAAGGATGAACCTGTTATAGTCATCACTGTTTCATGGCGCTGATGCCATGGTTGGTGTTATGTCATGTTGGTTGGTTCATGTGCAGGAAAGAAGAGGTTTACCCAAATTACAGAAGACATGTTTCATCCATTTGTCATTAAAAAAAGATTCAGCAACAACATGTTCTTCCAGAAGCAGTGACTCCTACATCCACAGATGTCATTGTTTTCATGGGAACTACTTTCTACTAAAGAAGGTTGACAGTGAACTCTGTGGAAACCAGCGTGTCGCTGTTGAGTATTTTAAATGTGATGCTTCAATGCTGTGATCGCCACAGAAGAAATTCCATTCACCAACAATACATTGGGTTGAAGGTACAAATCTCAGTATCAATATCTGCGTAGCTCGAGAGGTATCCCTCATCCTGTAAGTGAGTGAACAGCGTTTTGTCCCAAACTGAAGTATTAAAACAAACAAAAATAATGTGTGCTTCAAATTTGAAATAATCCGCTCTTTATTTCTCCCAAAGCCCTTGTGAGCAATGCACTTACTTTTGTAGTTACAAAATAAAACATTTTAATGTGGAGTCTCATTTCCTATGAAAACATAAATAGGGCAGCAGCTTCTCCGCCCACTACATCAGTTTAGCTTGTCTTCCTTGAGGCAGATAAGACTGTCAAACAGGAAGCAGAATGTGGCGACATATTGTTGCAGTCAAAAGGCCAGCAGACAGATAATAAGAGGCGTGATGCGAGGGAGGGAGGGAGGGGGCGGGGATTAAGTATACTAAATGCAGTGTTACAGTATCCAGTATACAGTTCTTCAATGATATTCAGCTTTTAATAGTAATTCCTAAAGGTCCTAGTCGAGTTTAGTGAGTGGGTAATTCAAAATGTAATTTCCAAGGCTTATTGGTTTGATTGATTTTTCTTGAAACTAAAGTGATTATGCAGTTGGTCACCTGATAAACCTGTAGTGTCCTCACTTGTGATGTAACTGTAAACACTATATATTTTACTTCATGCCAAATCGTGTCCAGTGTAAAAGTGTTTTTAATGTTTTTGAATTGTCTTTCAATTTACACTTTGCGCACATGTCTGAATGCCAGATGGTCTGGAGGAGAGAGAGAGAAATGTGGAGTCCGAGAGGGGGAGGGGGAGGGGGAGGAGAGAACCAAGGACACTAAACAGGAGCAGGAGGACAGTGGACGACAAGAAGAGGAGATGGAGAGGGACGTAAAGGGAGAGAGAGAGAGGGGGGGGGGAGTCAGTCAGAGGGCAGGAGGGAGGAGGAGAGGCTGACGGATCGAGTTGAGGAGATCAGTCTGCTTAGTGTCCGTCAGTTCGACAGGAGAGAGACTTAAAACAGCTGCGGGCTATCTGTGTGTGTGTGTGTGTGTGTGTGTGTGTGTGTGTGTGTGTGTGTGTGTGTGTGTGTGTGTGTGTGTGTGTGTGTGTGTGTGTTTACAAGAGAGAGGTAGAGATTGGAGGCAAGGACAGCCAGAGATCAAAGACTCTCTCCCACACACACACACGCACACACACAACCCAGCCTGTGTTGGCAGTGATCAGTGATTGGTCAGCCTGCAGGACAGTTGGATGGGATCTTGATACCTGCAGAGATAATAGATTTGCTGAGGTCACACACACACACACACACACACACCACCTGCAGATGCCCAGTTGCAGCAGTTCTCACACTTTTAATATGGTAGAGCTGTCATCACTGCACCAAGAGAGAGAGAGTTGGGGGGGACTATATTCAGTTGTAGCAGGGTGAGCTAGAGACAAATAGGAACCTTCAGTAGGAATTGAATTGTAGCAGGGAGTGCTGAGATATTGTGTCCTATGTAATTTCAGACTTTAATGTGCTGGTACACAGTGTTCTGCCCTCCCTGCAGGCCTGCATCCATTTCTTCTCATTTCTCTTCATTTCGGAACACAAAGAGCACCAACTCTCCTCGTCTGGCTGTCTGCGTGTCTCCCTCCCAACACGGACACTGATCTGTTCCACTGCATTGCTCTCGTCCGTCTGGCTTCTTCATTGCCGTTTTGTTGTCTCACTCTTGTGTAAAGTTGTTTTCCGTCATGTTCCTCTTCTCCTCGCTTGTGTTTTATTCAGCTCTGTTCTGCATGCCGCTCTACTTTACACTTTGTTCTTGTTGTTTTGTTCTGCACTGCAGCTTTATCTCGCTCTGCAAATGTTTCTTCCTGGGCTTCTGTTTGTTTGAGGTCACTTAATGTGTCACGAGAGGGCCTTCTGCCGCTGCTTTGGCTAGTGGAGTCTTGTATCAACAGGTCTGGATCAGAAATGTCTTGCATTTATGAGGATGTCTTTTTCTTTTTATGAGGTAATAGATCAACACGTATGTTTGTCATTTGTGTAAGAGGAGCTTAGTTTGGTAGCAACCTCGTTTTGCAGGCTACTTTCTCCACGTTAATGTGATTCGGGTCATCGTTTTCTCCAAGTCACGGATACAATACCACTCGCCCAACCAACTCACTCACATCCACTTGGACATCTACGTACTTCATCGTGAGCAAACTGTAACAAGAGCCTTTGGGTCTAGGAACTGAATACATATAGAAAACTTCAGAGTTTTAAGAAAGAGAATACCAAAGGAAATTGAATGCTGCAGCACTTCAGATATCAAAGGATGTTTGCACGTTTTGAATGTGTAGTTAAGTTTTACTTACAGGGTTTTTGTATATTCTTAATTGCTGCACATGATGTCAGTTCTGGTTGGCCCCGTTGTCTTTTTTGCAGGAATCTGGGTAGCTCATAAATCCAACACCACCTGAATGCAAAAAATACAAACACAAGTCATTTATAACAACATAAGATTATTTTATCTTACATTGAAAGTGGCATTTATACAACCCCTATGGTCAGGATTACACTCAATGACAAATGTCAAATATTTTGCTGTTTTTGTACAATATCCATGGCAACCAGAACACACAATGATCACATCATTTACCAGCCAAGTGTAAAGTCAAATGTGAACATTCAAATGGACAACACAGTTTATTTTACACCATGCTGACACATATTTTTAAGCTTACTGAAAGATTGAGGTTATGGTTAATAATGAATTGTTAAGGTATGACTGTACCAACAGTATGTGGTGGAGTAAGACTTTGAGAACTTTTAGTTTTTTAACTTTTAGTTCTTGAACAGTCAAACTATCTCTTCAACTTTCCCACACTTACACACATACCCAATTTTGTTCCAGAGACAAATAAAGGAGATCATTGTGCTACTTATTCATTTCTACAAGGTATTAGACATTAAAGCTTTCCAAAATTTGTATTCCGTTGTGAAGATTTAAACTGTCACTCCTTTTGTTGAGGATTCCCAGGAATTCCTTGCAGGCCTCCGGTGAGCACTGAGCCTCATGTTCGAATCCCCACTTTAATTTCTATTAATGTTTTGCTATTTGGTTTTTGTTCACATGGAGCCCCAGTTCCCCTCCCATCCCCAGCTCATTGGTTGTAGTGTGAAGCAGAAGCATAAACGTTAGTGTCTGTCTCCTGATCATCCCTTATTAATTTGTGTTTAGCGTTGTAATCCAGTTATTTGCCACTTGCTTCTTGTTCTGGCAGAAAATATCAGTAATTAGGGCTCAGTGCTTGGCCGGCCACATTACTCTCGTTTTAGTGTTTTACTGAAGAGTGCTTGTTAAAAAGGACCCGCGTCGCTTTGAAATCATATGAGCCAAATCCACCCCCATTGTTGGAATCCACCCGTCTATCTCAGTGACTCACAGTCCCAGCCAACCCCAGGGTGATGAATCACAAGTAGAGTTTTTTTAAAAGCAACAAATCTAATCTGTTAAACCTGGTAAGGCTTTGTGAAGTTGTTTTGTTAAATGTTTCCAGATTCTTGGCTTCCTAATATAATTGATGATTAATATTTCCTCTGCATATTTATGGCTTCAGTTGGCAGTCGCATGGTTTTCAGTCTTAAAAGGCTGAGAGTAATCAATTTAAAACTTACCTGCTGTAGGTCTGAGCTTGTATTACAAATTGCATTAGTTGGTGGATCATGCACAGACCAGATTGACGTGGATGGAGAAGGTATTTAATTATGTCCTATCAAATATGCACGGTTGATATGTCGTAGCTGTCAAATGTTTCTGACTTGGAAGTGGACTATTTTATAAATGCACTTTATTATATAGAGAATATGAGCAAATATGAGATTGGCAGTCGTCACACGCACACACACGCACACACGCACACACACGCACACACCAGTCAGTTTCCTTTGTGTAATAAACCCTTTTAGTGTGCCAGGCGAGAGTTAAAAGGCAGATCATGCAGTGGGAGAGGGGGCACGTGCATGTAAGTAATCGCTGATGGGCTTATAACAGTGCTGCTAAACACACCTAAATGTGCTGTGGGTGGACATAATAGCAGAGAGGCTGGCACTGTACTGCTTTGGACAGCAGTCGCACAGCCAGAGCTGGGCTAGAGGCCGACCAAAAATAGAGATCAGAAAAAAGATCCTGGGGATTGCTGAGAGATAAGTGTGAGGAAATAAAAAACGAGCAGGGCTGCATTCCAGTATCCATAATCACACTGAATCAGGGCGTTTGTCAGGCAACATAAGCAATCCGATGATCTGGGAACTTGTGATGGGCATTTCTATTTTAGAAAATTGTATCTATTAATAAAAAACAGTAAAAGCTTAATTAATAGTTGGTTAAAACGTCCAATCACTGTTAGAGACCGCACTAAAATCCTGAAAATGTTTGCTAAACTTTTGTGTCCTTAGTTGCAAAAACAAATAGTGGATTAAGATTCTAACGTCTTTTAGAAACCAAAGACGCTTCGTTTGATGACTGCAGATGATGTTGAGATATTTAGACCGCCGACTACAAGGTTAAAAATTTAAGTTGCAGAGTAAACTGGGCTGACAACGTGTTGCTATGTATACACATACCTTCTCATAGTGCATATACTAAGCTATTAAAATAATAATACCTAGTCATAGCTTCCTAGTTTGCTGCTGTGATTAGGTTCCTGCACATAAGTTAGCTAGCTACATGGGTTGTATTTTAGTTTTTTCAACGAAAGGGCCAATTGCTAATATTATGTTGGATATTACTGTATAATGTGTATTTTTGCAAGGAACAAAAAACTTTCAAAATATTTATAAAACTATAATATGGTGGCCCCCCTGCAGTAACTCTGAGGACCCCCCCAGGAGTCACAGACCGCTTGTTGAAGACCCGTGGTCTTTAGTACAGAGTGAGATGAATGAGGTGTGATTGATATTATGCAATGCAGCAAGTTATCTCTAAGGAGGCTTTTCTGGGCACACGTTCTGGTTTCCATGATGATCGAGAATAAACAAAAGTTCCACAAGGAGACAACAGAACAGAACTGACTGAATGTTAGTGGACAATCGTCTAAGGGTTGCTCGGAGTCTTTTGGTTTTCAATATCAATCTGCTTCAAGCACTTGTTATTCTTGCTGTCAAATCACATCCATTAACCAATTTACTCAATTTCCAAGATTGCACAAGGAGAGAACTTGTGATGGTCTGTAGGAAGTTTAAGGGCAAAGATGTAGTCTATAGATATCACATAGTACCATGTAATCTGTACACTTCTGTCCCATAGTGTTACTACTGTACATTTCCTGACTCGACAAACGTTTTATCAAGTTCTTTTTTTAAATTTGGATTATTCTCTCCTAATTTCACACTCTCCGTTCCCTCTTTGCCTTTGCTTGTCCTTTCTACCAATATTGGATAACCATCTAATTTGTTCAGAGTTACATCTCTTATATCTTGATCCTCTTCTCCCCTTTCTTTCTTTTTTAATAATTCCTTTTGATGAATTCCTCGCTGGCCTTTGATCTGTTCGGCAGAATGCGAGTGTGGCAGCATTTGAGCAGTGGAAGCGCATCAGATAGGGAAGACAAACTCTTCAATGGAAGTCTGAGGAGAGCTGCGCAGCCTTGATCAACAAGGCAGGAGCATGAAAAGAAATGCCTTCACATGAAAGGAAGCACGGAACAAAAGCCATCGACACGGGCGCAGTGCCTCTTTTGTTTTGTAAAGATATGTCAGAGATGACATTTTTAATGCAGTTCGGCATATGGACATTGTCACGCTTCTGTTTCTCCCATCTTCAAACTTTTTTATTCACCTGAAAATGAGCACAGTTGATCTTCTTAAAGTGAACTATCTGTACAAACAATACAAAGGATAACAATACAAAGGGTGGGCCTTTGATTTCTCAGACCTCAGATATTGAACTTGTTGTTCTTTACCTCAATGTCTCTGTTGGTGTTCTTGTTGCTTAATGTGTAAATGAATCCCGCACTGGGAACGCTTTCGTTTGTAGATGATACACTCAGGCATGTCTCCTGGTGCATTATGTTGGAATAACTCCTGAGAAAAACACACAGATCTGAACTTTTGTCTTTAATGTTGGTTCATCCAGGGAAGCTTAATCTGATCCTAAAAGTTCTCTTTCAGCAGCATTCTGCATCCATATTCATCCGGTCCCACACCGACACGCTTTCACTTCCAAAGCTTTAAGTGCTGAAGTTTAGTCAGTGGCCCTCGGCATCTGATGCACAGAGGCAGCCTTTAGCATCTGTATGTGACGCACCATGCTTTCAACTAACTCAAATGTAAACACACCCGCGCCATTATTAGACACTAAGAGCTACTGGCTTAATATAAATACTGTGAAAATCCGTGTTTGGTAGGTTTGGAGGGGAAGTGGACACTGGACTTTCTCCCACGATAACATTTGTGAAGCTAAAAGTAAAAGTTAATATTTTGTCACGTTAGTTGCAAGTCACTTCGTATATCGCGAGTTACGTGTCTGTTGAAGTTAATGTCAACCCGGATCTTTTCCTAACCATAACCAATTAGTTTAGTTGTCTCAACCTAAACTTCCTGTGAAGACAGAAGTTTATTTGACAATACGCATGTTATGAGCGGAAATTGACACGCCGTCCCTGATGCTCAACTGGGTACTTAGAGCTTCTTAGTTTGAGCGTAGAGCCACTGACCAAGCTGTTGTTTGACAAGTTGGGTGTGAGAATGCGTTTGCCAATACTTTCAACACCTGGGAACAACAGCCACAGTGAGCCACAGAGCAGCTTCAAGGGTCAAATGTGTTTGTTGAAGGAATCTCTTTTCCCAGACATTTCCAGCCAGTCTCGGGGGCTTTCTCACAAAGCGGGATTACAAAGTTGTCTGGACACCATGGAACATCCAGAACAGCTCCTCTTTACTTCAGACCATGTTCCAGCTTTGAAGGGGGTTCCGGGTTTTACTCATCAAAGATTCAGTTAATGCTGTAATCCTGCTCTGTGAGAAAGGTCCCTTCAGTCAAGGCTCAGTCCTCGAGCCTCGACAGTATAGAGTACTGTCGACTTTAAGACCAGCAGACGACAGAAGGTTTCGTGCCATATGTCATGTTAGGTGTGTCGTGACAATGACTCAATGGGAATGTGTTTTTTAGTATAGTAATAGCAATAGGAAGATATCATAATAAATATTGTGAATGAGTGATAACTATAAGATAATGGCCGTCATGCAAGAATATTTTTCCTTATCCTAAACATCTTTTTTTTCTGTGAAGTTTACGTGTACGAGCCAAGTGAGATTCAACAACTCTTGCACAAACTTGCCATACATCGTTTGATTTAGCACCATGATTTCCACCGGTTCATATGGAGGAGAGTATTTGTGAAATGTAATCATTAGTATTAAACGTCTCCCCTGAATTTGCAATATAAAGCTTCCTGTTCCACTGCGTGTTACAACACCACAAATGTTTTACCAATCAGCAAGAAGTCCATTTCTACACAGACAGAAAGAATCTTAACAGTGTCACTATCGTATTAGGGGACCTGGAACTACTGGAAAATATGAATAGCACTGCGACAGTTAGATTCCAAAACATATCTTTCTAAAGCAAAGGTACATGACTTACAGTATATGAGATATATGACGTGTTTATCAGAAGGAGAATCAAGTTTATTGCCAAGTAGCTTTACACATACAAGGAATTTGGTATATAACAATAAACAGACTAAGTGAAAATAACAGTCAAGAAATGGAAATGAAAAAAGAAAAATTGTAGAATATCTGTTTTAGAAATTAATAGCTGTACAGTTTTGCGCAGAAATGATTGACCTGTGAATGTGCAAATCTTAACAGTTAAATGTATAGAGAATATGTGCTATTATGTACAGAGATGATATTCCCAAAGATGTGCGTTAATGTAAAGTAGTAATGTTGATATGCACACATGGACCCCCAATTTTTTACGCCACCGCTAAGCATTGTGCTCATGCGAATGAGATCGGCAGCAGATCTGAGATTGCCGCCTGTCTGTTTGGGCTCTCAGGTGATCATTTTCATAATTTTTAATTATAAGTGGATGACATACCTGAACGTGTGGGAGTTGAAAGCTATCTACTCTAAGGTGCCCTACAATTTCCACAGTGAAATTGCATATCTACCACCTATTCATTATGATAACAATAGCTTTTGTGTGAAGTATCATGAACCATGTCAGCTTCTTGTCGATGGGAAGTAGCGTGTGTGAATGAGAAATCCTTGCTGAATGCATCATAAAAAGGACAATAAAAACTTGATTACAGATGGCTATATACAGTGGAAGTCATCTGGTGTCAAATAACAATTACTGGTGAGTCAGCTCTCACGCTCATTGTAAGTAATTGTAAGTCTCACACACACACACACACACACACACACAATCTGCACACACTGCAATTGTATTAATGCCCTAATCATGCGGATGAATCTGCAAAATACCAACTTCTCAGGCATGAATAACAATAGACTTCTTGTGAGATGGTCCACTGCGGATTTTTGGAAATAATGCAGAAGGATTTTGAAAAGGTTTCATAAACCCACAGGTAATATCATTTGCTCAGCCCATAGAGGATTATGAAGCCCAATTCAATTAGAGAAAAAAACCCAACATGAAATCACCATAATTGGAGTTAATGGCTTGTCAGCCGACAACATTGTGATACCCACAGTGTAAACATGTCAATTATGTGAGCTGTCAGGTGCACATTAATGTCATTCCAAAATTAAATTAAACTTTTCATTTTGCTTTGTAGCTCAGTCTCTCACACCCTATACATATCTGAAAATAGAAAATGCCAAAGAATAATTAAAATGTTATTACTTTTACAGTATGATGAATTGAGGCAATCCTCCAGTAAGTTAAACTGCCTTCCTTTTGCTAACACATATCCAATAACGCACATGTTTGAGTCATCCCTTACTGTGTTTTGTCCCACCTCAGGAAGTGAAACACACTTGGGGAGCAAAATGTTCTAAAATTACACATTTATCTGTGACTTAATGAGACGACTTGAGGCAGAAGCAAGATGTGTGATTGTTCCCCATTCACTTAGTATCCAACTATGTAAAGAAAGTTGAAATGTCATTTTTGTGTTCATGGATACATTTCAGAGACCTGCGTCATCTCTTGGGACGTGTCTGTTGGTCTGATTTATAATTTCTGAAATCTCGTTCCACTCGTAAGAGGCCGGGGTTGCAGTTTAAAATCACATCAGGGAGCTAATCACGCAGATCATTTATCAACAAAGCTACAGTTACACATTCGCAGAGATTGTTGAGGATGCTTCCAGCTGTGACAAACGTTTCCAATTTCCCATTTACATTTCTCCAAACGACATCATGCACTTTCATCACATATGCTTTAAGAGCTATATCTAATCAGGCAAAGACCAAGAGCCTTCAGTGCCAATTACATTTCATTCAGGTCACTGATGTGTGGCATGACAACAATTCCTGCAGAAATGTAAAAACTTTTTTCTGCACTGAATAAAAGAATCCACATTGTATTATTTAGCTCAGTGTTTCATACATATGGACTTTCTTCAGAACGGACCTGAACTTCCCTAATGTCTGTAATGAGTTGAGATTATTTGCTTTCATTTGATGCTGACGATCATAATGGGATGAGCCATTTATTATTCTGCGTGTGAATGTTTCCAGTGCAAAACAAACATCGATGCCAGCTCCCGTCTTAAATCACAGCTTCTTACTGTTTTTTGTTGAATGAAACCAAATTGAATTTTTTCGTCATTCAAAATCTCATTGAAGAGCAGCAAGAATCATCTATCGCTCATCTACAATAGCATTAGCTTAAATTCTGTGGAAAAAAATATGCACATTGATGGATTGAGATCCAGTATTTGAAGAGATAATGCAATTGTCTGCTTTCCATCAACCACCTTAGATTTTTCAATGGATCTCTCATTTTGGAATTCCAGCTGTATTAGCATCTTTGTGGTAACACATCCTCTCACACACACAAATGACGGCTAACGCTAGCTGTGTGTGTGTGAAACCAATGCCGCCTTCGTGACAACTAATCTCCCCTTTCCTCTCCCTCCACCATGTTGTTGATGTTTAAAAAAAAAAAAAGGCAACACAAAATGGCATGATTATGGGCTGTCACTTACCGCTAACACACACCGCGCCCTAGTGTGTGCTGGATGAGACAGTCAATCAGCGGCGGCTCTCCTCTGCTTTTTCCCTTCTCTTCCACGACACATTGGAAGAATTATATCTGTTGTTCATGTGGACATTTCACGAATGTCATAATTTAATAGATGCTGCCCTTTTTAATGCTGTGTGTGAACAATGTTTACACTCCACAGTGATCCATATGATTCGCTCATGACTCAAAGTATTACACATAAAGAATAACAATGTGATGAATACCTTAACCCAGCACTTCTTGCTACTTATGCATGAAGCGGATAAAATCTATATTTTCATATCGACAATGGATCGCATGTCTACCTGTGTGAAGGACGAACCTGAATTTTACCTCAACTTTCAACCCATCGCTTTTACAGTTATTTTCAGCATAAAAGCTCTAAAACAACCGACTTCGCACCATCAGACAGACACAGTTAGCAGCTAGCTGGTGAATATTATGGAACATTCAGCAACTAAAGAGATAGATATCTTCCCTGGGAATTTATAGAGATAAAAACAGAACTGAAAGGAGAATGCACATTCATCAGGTGGCCTGGAACACGGCTCCAAATGAATGCTAATGTCGCTCCGTGTCTGCCGGATGTGTAAAAAGGCAACTCTTTGCTTACAAGTGAGACGATATGTCAGTGTTGTTTTCACTGCTGGCACCCCACAAGTAACTGAAAAATGATTTATGATATGACGGATGACCCTGACGAAGGCCACAAGCCGAAACACGTTGGTCTGACAATACAGATGTTCCGTATACTACAAGTGTTGCCGGGGTTTTCACCTCCTTAAATAATAACTGAGTGCATGTTTAAGCTTTAGCAACAAGAAAGTAAGGGACAAACTTTCTCAGGACGGCCTGACATTGTTTGACGGGGACTTTTAGTAGTGAGCAAAACACAGACAATCTAAAAGAAGAAACAAATAACATACATAAGTTGTCGATGTATTCATCAGTCATCGTGACTGTTGTTTTCTAACATTCATCTCTGGTGTCTCACATGTGGACTGATATCTGTCCTCCCATCCATCCGTCTCCTCCTACTTATGCAAAAATGCATTTGTCCTCATTATGAGATCATAAACAAACAACAATGCTACAAGCTACACAGTGCCAAGTAACTGTGATTAAAATCTTCACTGCATGAATTTTTAAAAGCTCTTCTATCCCTTGTTGGCAGCACAGTTATATGAGTGGCTTTAAGCTTAATTTATGCTCCATCGCTCAGCACCTTCGACAGCTGTCTCTCGGAAAAAGCTGGTATGTCTCGCCTCAACCTGCGTACCTGAGTGACAAAAGCTGCAGGACAGAAATTATTAAGTGCTGTGATCACACTGTTAACCCCTCGTGGTCCCGCAGGGGTGAGCAGATGTGCGTTCACTCTTGTATAACATTGTATATGTATATGGATGAGGCATTTAAGAACAGAAATGGCTCCAGATTGTGAACGTTTAGTTGTGACTTGTGCAGCTCAAGCCTATAATAGATGCAACAATGTGATCTGACGTTAAATTCCTATTCTTTTGAGGTACAAGGTTCATTTCTGCCTATCATCTGGGCTTTAGTCTATTTTGTTCACAGTAAGTATGGTGCCTGAAAAGAGAACAAAATTAGCTTCATCATATATTGCTGTTATGTAAAAGTAATTCTCCAGTGCAGCACCTTTAGCTTCACAAATGCGTTAATTCTTTCCATGTCAGCGTCCGACAGCTGCTGGTAATCACCCAGATAAAAGCTGACATAACTGACATCATGACAGGCTGACAAAAACCCCAAAACAAAACAGCTGTGGTTCACCGCCCCGCTATAAGTATGTGATTTGGATGTTAATGTGCATGAGTGTGCAACCCCATCAGCATATTCCTCACGCTTACGCTGCGTGACTGTCTACATAGGGATGCTCCACATAAACAGGCAAATGCCACAAGCCTCTAAATGTCAATTAACTGTGATTCATGTCTCTGGTGCATTGGGAGGGAGGCAGAGTGCGGCCATTCATTTAACCGCCTCCCCTCTTTGACTTTCCATTTATGTTCATTTATCCACAGTGACTTCTACTGAGGACAACAGGAGAATAAGCTGCACATTGTGGGATCGTCGGGGTTGTGAGCGAATAATAGAGAGGACTGAATAGATGAGGATCATCGTGGTGCGTTGACACCGATCTCACTGATTGAAAACGTATGTGTGAAACGCTTCAGAGAAACAATGCAAAGCATAACCACAGTCACCAATTCAGTGTGATTCCACAGGGCACTTCTACTACGTCAACAATCGAGGAAGTGTGTGCTTCAGTAGTCTGCAGGAAATACATAACTGGCCTTGACTGTTCAAGAGGTAGAACCAAACTATAGGTATTGACATTGAGTCGTCATTAAACTTTAGTTGTAGTTCCAGTTTTATTTTTCCTTTAGTTACTTCAGGGGTATTTGCCTGATCTGAAACATAACCAGCAGCTCTCTTGAGCCTTCTCTCATTTATGTATTTAGAGCTTTATTCAAAAACCTTTTCTGAGCTGCCTTGATACTGAAAGACCCATAATGCAACTCAATAATATCTTTAATTAGACTGCAATCTTCTATCCAACCCTATACCCACAGTTTGCCATGCGGCCTTTATGTTAACGGTCTGAAGCCCATGCTGAGCGGCTCATAGTTTAATTTCTTACATTCTGAATGCCTCCTTTCCACAGGATGTTTAATTCTTTACATGACACTCACTGATATTCATGCATAGATTAGGTGGCGTGCCCCTTAAAGAAATGAAAATGGTATATCTGCTTTGTTGTTTTCCTTAAGTATTTTATCTGCTAACTTAAGCTATGGTATCAAGTAAAGTATGGATTCCAGATGATGTTCTCCAGACATAAATAGGTTTTTCTGTAGTTCTTCAAAAACATCAAATAGTAAAGTTTAAATCTCATCTAGTCTAACGTTTTACAGCCATAAAGTACCAGCTCAGATGCTTGACCCCCCCAAAAAACACAGCAAAACGCCCACAAGTGGAAAGTTTTTCGAGAGCAAGTTAGTCATGCCAGGTCCGCATGAACAGTAAGAAGAGAAACTTTCTTCATCCTCTTCCTTTGGCTCATCTCGTCTCTCAGAGTCAACTTGGCCTCCATGGAGCTTTTTGGATCCATCTCTGAGGAATTGAATCATTTGTGATGCGATCTCGTGCTCTCCGCTCCTTTCCTTTTAACTCTTTCTTTCAATGTTTTACTTCTTACTCCTCGTACCTCACATCGCTGCTGTGCGGCCTCCTATCATTCTTCTCCTCTGTTTAGTCATCCCTCTTCCTTTCCTCCTCCAGTCTCCCCTGCAGCTCCATCGCCTTCAGTCTCTCTGCTTTAGTCATCCACATTACTTTCTTATTTTTTAACCTTCATCCAGACTTTCTTTGTGTTGTTCTTATTATTATTTTACATTTATCATTCCACATGAATTCTTGTTCCTGTTCCTCTTATTTCTCCGGCTCTTTTCACATTCTTCCTGACTTTTTCTTTTTCAGTGCTTTGAGTCTTCAACCACGTCTCCAGCCTCCCCTCTGCTTCTCTTTTGTCTCTGTTGTCATTATTCCCCTGCGTCGCAGAAGACATTTCATTGTCCACTATGAATAACCCGAAAGCTTTATGTTATTTGTGGTTTCACCGATCTGGTGTGTGTGTGTGTGTTTTTTTGCATTTCAGCTTCTTTATGAACAGTGGGAGACGTGCATTGATGTGTTGAATCTGTGTGTTTGTGCGTGAGAGGAGAAGAATGTGACGGAAAGGGAAGCAAATAACGGAGACGGAGATTAACGTTTGGTTCGTTGCTGCTATTCTTGTTGATTCGGAGAAAATTGGAAAACTCTTCTGACAGGCTGTGATCTGTGTGTGTGTGTGTGTGTGTGTGTGTGTGTGTGTGTGTGTGTGTGTGTGTGTGTGTGTGTGTGTGTGTGTGTGTGTGTGTGTGTGTGTGTGTGTGTGTGTGTGGATAACTAGTTTGACATCCCATTGTCTCCCTCAGGGTAGAGTGGTTCAGTGACTAAGTCAGTGTCGTATGTATTCTCTGATTTATGCACACACACTCTCAGATGTACAGTAATCTCACACACACACACACACACACACAGACACACACAAGCATACGCCTTTACACACAAAAGTCATCCCTGCACACATGGGCGGTGATGTGGGTGCATGCATGCTGTAAATGCAAACAACTCCTCACCCCCTGCAGCACACACACACACACACACACACACACACACACACACACACACACACACACACACATTCCACATTCTTTGTTAATGTGACTGTGTTTTACAGCTGATTTGCAGGCTAAGCCCCGGCCAGCCCATTCACCTCTCTGCTGTGGCATGTAACATATTGTCGTAATCAATCCCTCACACACTAAGAGGCTTTTTCTCTGGAACCACCTGGGGCTAGCTAGCGGTTAGCGAGTGCTTATCCCCTTTTCTTGTGGAGAGAGCGAGAGGCCGGCTCCCCGCAAGAATTTTATCTTTACAGGAGCAGAGGCTGGCTGAGAGGGCAGGGAGGGAGGCGGTGGAGAAAAGACCTTGGTGGGATTTCATCGGCAGGGGGTTCATGGCAGGGGTCCGGATCGCTGCATGAGTGCCAAGCAGAGAGCAGTTAGAGGAGCAGGGCCAGTGGAGGGAGAAAAGAAAAGCATCGTTGTGTCAGAGTTACTAAAGTGAGCATCAAGAGGTTTGACGTGTGAGGTGTGACGCCTATTGTAGAGAAATGAAGTGAAATAATAAAAATGTCCCTTGGTTGTATATGGAAGCTGCCAAACACATTGAGCTGCAGGACTTGGACTAGATTGCATTAAGGAAGGATTACAACTTCTCTGTTTGCTCTCTCTGATCTTTCCTTTTTTATGTATTTTTTTACTTATTCTCTTTTAGTCATTTTCTCTCTTTCTTCGTCTCGTGATAACAAGGATTACACGTTCATTAAAGTTCATTAATTTCAAGGCAAGTCTAATCTACTGGCTATATATATTTATATATGTATATACACACTTTCTTAACAAAGCATGACTGCTGAGATTTGTCTCCCTGGTTGAGAGCATTGTGTTGACAACTAATCCAAACAAGAGGCCGTGACAATTCAAGTGAGCTGCTGATGTGCTTTTAATAAACACGAAACAAGGCTCACATCCTGTTTTAAGAATCTAGGTCTGCATTTGTGATCTTATTGTACAGCAGAATGTATCCTGCTCAAGGCTTTTATTCGTCAAATCCATTTGAGATTGAGTGGAAGCCCGACACTCCTGGGTGTATTTGAGCGCAGACACCTGACAGACAGGATCTCTAGCAATACGGATTCTTGTTTGGGGGAAGAAGAAGAAAGAAAGTGTAGCTGCACAGTCTTTATTTATGTATTTCTTTTACAAAGAGGTGAAAAGAGAAAAGAAGTTCAAAAGAAGTCGTGCAGTACATGACTTGGTCCTCGGCAGCACATAACTACACACAGTCTGTTGATCACAGAGTAAGAGACGAATATTAAGAAAATCATTCCACTGGTCCAATTTAACCCCAGAGTTGTGAAACACTGCACGGTGTTAGCGCGGTGCTCGCCTCTATCCATCCTCCTTTCATCTCTGTTTAAGTTGGAGCGCACGAGGCAGCTCTCCCGACTTGTTTTTGTTGAACCTGTGCTCGAGCGAAGAGTAACATGTGCCTGTCACTGAATTTCAAACGCATTAAAGAAGCGGTACTCGAGCTGCTGTTCCTAAAGGCTCGCCCCCTAGCGATGCCTCATGGTAGACAAGCTTTATTGTAATGAGGAGGGCCTACCTGAAAGATGCTGGCTAAGACTCTGCCTGAGGCCTGCTATCAAAGGCTCATGATATAAATGCCTTTTCCGTCTTTTGAAAGATCTTGTCTCGGTTTTCGCTCCGTTTCTTTTTTTAATTCCCCCTCATTTCCCTCACGCTTCTTTATAACCTTGTTTTAAATCGTCCAACACACACTAAGGGGGTCCATCCTGCCTTCTAACAAACTAAATGAGTGGGAGGGCAGCTCATTTATACAAGTTACATCAAAATACTAATACTCCAGATTGTTACCATTGTGGTCTCTCTCGCTCTTCTCAGTCTTCGCCCTCTTAGTCTCCATTTGTTCAAGCTCCTCTTTTAGTAACAATACAAACAAACGTGTTCAATTATTCAAGCAGTATTGCTTTTGTGGATGATGCATAATCTTCCTCTTTGTCTCCTTTTTTCGCCTGCTTGTAGGGTTTGGGGCTCAGAAAGTACGAGTGGAGGAGGAGCTGGAGGCGTATCCCACAGAGTCCGTTGATCTCCGCTGCGAGTTTATCGATGGAGGAGGCCGCACCAAACTCACACAGGTAAGATGGTGCACATCGCTGTGTTTTAAGTAGCTTTGGAAGCGCTGGAGCTCAGAACGTCTAAGTAAGATTGACAAGATAGTTATGTCTAATGTTGGAAGGAACAGATCATTCTATCCCTCGTGACAAAACAAGAACATGCAAACAAATAAATGAATGGTACACATGTTGTTTTGTTTAAAGGAACACCCAGCACACGTGAAGAAATGAGAAACCGCTACACTAGGTCCAACTAAGTCCTAAACTGCCGTATCCACACGCTTAGAAACAACAAATGAGTAATTGAGTGCGTTTCCATCCACCGCTATTAAAAAAAATATATAAAATAACCAATTACCGCCGCCAACTGTTCAATGCACAACCTAATATTTGCATTACAGTAGTGGATGGAAAGGCTTATTAATTAGCATTTTTCCTTTGCTGATTTTCTGGAAATTCTGTTAGAATTTGCACTGAATTTGAATGGAGACATGTAGCTTAACAGCAGTTAATTTACATATTGGAGAGTTATTTAATGACCTATGTTGGCATGGTGTCTGCACACAAGCAAAAGAGGAGCAAAGAAGTGTTCGGCTCAGCTTAAGCCTGGAAGCACTGGGAGAAGCCTTTATTGTGTTGCACTCGGTTGTACACTCGTACATTGACAGAGTACGTGTGTACAGAATGAAGAAAGACAGCTTTAGAGGAAAGTTCACACCCGCCGTACTTTCTCACCTCTGCACAGCTGACTGGTGGGAGGCAGCCGACAATGTTGAAAATCTGACAAACACTGAGTTTGAAGCATACTGACCCTTTTAGCCTTGACTAACAACAATATGTTAATAGCAATCAATACCACATCATGGGGATTGCATTACTTCTGCAATATGCAATAAAAGCATCTTAAAAGTGCAAAGGTTTCTGAGCAGTAGTTAAATATAAAGTATTTTTTTTTTCCTATCATTGCCGGAGTTGACGCAATTAAAGTCAATTTATTTGATCAACTTCTCCGACACCACCTTAACTCTTCTGATGTCTTATCGTACACCAAGTAGACTAAAGCAAAATGCTATGAGCGGTTTTCTTCTTGTTTCATGCTGGTGGGATCTGGACTGCTCTCAGTCGTGGATGGAATCAATACGCCATTTGTTCACTGAGAAACTCATTTGCAGACTTCAGTTGCTTAATTACTTACTTAATTTTTGATATTTTCTCTACAATACAGCGAACAAGAGAATGTCATCCACTAATTTGCGCAGACATCGGGTTACAACCCGTCTCCCTCTTCCACCCACCTTCAACCCTCTCTGCTTTTTCTCCCCCACTCCTCCTGATGTCATACATTTAATACATATTTGCTAAATGTGTATTGATTAACTTTATTCCCCCACCTGCCTGGTCTACCACTCTTGCCAGTAGTTTGTATTTAACACTGTCACTTTGAAAACTGAAGAGAAAGGAAAATCAATTTGGTATAACATCAGCAGTGTTCTCCCTCGTGGGAGAGTCTCATACAGCCATTACATATATCAATATCTTTCACATATCAGAAATGATAATAGGAAAAGCGTCTAAGATGATCCGGCTACAGGCTCATTCAGAGAGTGTTTGCAAGTCTAAGTGACCTTTCATTTCATCTTGCACTAGAATCTGGGCTCCTTACTTTGACAGCTTTAATTGAGTTTGACACTTTGCTACTAATGTAGAAGTGAAGTTATTTCAGCCTTCAAGGAAGGTAGGACCGCTCATATGTCAATACTTGTACAGAGATATATATGTGTGTGTATATGTATGTACATACACATGCAGATTACCATCTAATTGATACCTTTACATTTGTTATAGAAATATAAAGTAACTAAATGCTATTTACTGAATTGTATTGCTTCAAAATACAGTACAGCTGTTTCACACGCTTTTGAAATGACTGTACAAATTGAATTTCTGTCTTTGTGTATAATTCAAATACACAATAGTTCAAATTGTAATATTAGGGTTTTAGCCTAAAATAGTATTGTGCTGCAAATTCAGGCTTGTCCATGGCTTCAGTGCTCATATCATCTAAAATATATCTTTTTCCCCAAACAATGTGTTCACATACATGTTGTAATGTTGCTTGATTACTATAAGCATTTAGACATCTTTTGTATAGATGGTAAATGGACTACATTTATATAACTAGTTTTAGAAACCACTCAAAGCGCTTTACAACACAAGCCAGCAATCACCCATTCACAAACATGCATACACTGGTGACAGAGGCGCCTATACAAGCAGCCAACTGCTCATCTGGAGCGAGAAACATTCACACACACTCGCACACACACGGAGCAATTTGGGTTTTCAGTGTCTTGCCCAAGGACACGTGTACTTGTACCACTTATTGAGCCACGGCCCCAATACAGGAATGATTCTGTCCCCACTGTAACCGTGATCACTAGTGGCAGTTTATAAACAGATATACGCACCTACCATCATTTATCATTTATTTTGCAGTTATATGGTCTGCTTATAAAGCATGAGGTGAAAGGGACAGGAGCAGGGCATTTATATTAGTCTGAAAGTCGAAAGTTGGACCTTCAGCAGTGGTTGTGACACACGACTCATGGAGGCAATTATGGTGATTTAAAACCCTTAGCTCCTGATTGCCGCAATTTGCTCAAAAAAATCACACTCCTTCTTCTTCCAAGTATATCATTATCTCTGATGTGCACTGCGATAAACCTTCAATAATTCACTCAGAAATCCAGAACATGCCTGAGAGTAGTCACATTTTCAAGTTTTCTTCACTATCAAAGTATCCCAGTTATAGTTATAGTCCACGGGTACACTGCAAACAAGAACTACTTGTAGCTAATTCTGCATACTTTTAATGGTGCCGGTTCACATCTTAACTCAATCTATGGCAACATAACTCTTCCTGTTTACATCCTCCCAACGCTTTATGCTTGTTAGTTAAGGAGAGCAGTTGTCTCAGGAGGTGCCCACAGTGACAGTCTTTCAAAAAAACCTGCATCAGACGATCATTCTTGAAAGAACTGTAGTCTGGCTTTAAATAGAAAATTAGACATCTGCACACCTGATCCTTTAATAGAAACATGACGCTTTAAAAAAGTAAGCCATTGGGCAAACGATAACCACAGGTTTCCTCAAACTCTGTTCTCACCAGGTGTCTTGGATATGGGAACCCATTGATGGTCAAAGGGACAACATCGCTGTATACCACCCGCTCTATGGACAGAGTTTCCCCAACCTCTCCTTCAAAGACCGAGTTGTCTTCCTCCACAACAGCCTGGAGAACCCGTCCATTAGGATTTCTAACCTAAAAATGTCCGACGCTGGCCGGTATACCTGCGAGTACGCCACCTACCCTTCTGGAAACGAACAAGGGACGACCACCCTCGTCATGCTTGGTGAGTAAAGAGGTTACATGTGTCCATGTATTTCATAAACTGCTCATGTTTTTATCTAACAAGGACAGTAAAGGGCTAGGAGCACCAAAAGGTCAACAACACTTCAACTTTTCTAAAAAAAATAGGGTCGTGCTTCAAACAGGCTTTTCAAAAGCTGCTCTGCTACATCAGCCTTGACAAGCGCCTCCCCAGCCATCTGCTTATCACTGCTTTTCTATCAAAAAGGATCCCATCGGACCCAAACTCTAAGAAGAAGCAATTTAAAGTATTGATGAGTATAGAATGGTATATTCTGATTTGATGCAGAATAAAAAGCAAAGTAGATAGGGGAAAATGTTCAGATTCAGATGTGGCACGACATGTAAAGTAATGTACGATTTGATCAGCAGACAGTCTGTGATATAAGATACACTGGAAGTCTTTATTCCAGACTTCACTTCTCATATTGATAAATATATTTATATATATATATTATAATTACATATATATATATATATTATAATGACATTATTATTATAATTACATATATATATATATATATATATATATATGTAATTATAATTACACATATATATATATATATATATATATATATATATATATATATTATAATATAATAATTATAATTACATGTGCCCACGATTATGGTTTTTAGGATGAGACTTCCATGTTGAATGACATTTAGGTAATGGATGTATAAGCATTTGAAGGGAGAGATGTAAGGAACATCTCCTACGTGAGGTGAAAGAGACGAGCTGATGTTCTGAACACAACATGAAGTTTGATTCTAGTGATTTGGCTGCAGATCAACACAGTCAGCAGTAGCATTAGTGGCTGTGACACACAGCGCGTGGAGGCAGTTAGGGTACTTTAAAACCCTTTGTGCCAGATTACAGCAATTTGCATTTAAAAAAAAATCCCACTCTTTCTCTGAATCATAATGCAGTCAAATCTGAACACACGTACAACATGTGTTTATATTCAGTGTGACTTAAACTTGCTGAGTATCATTATGTTCAAATCCGCTTAGGAAGTTTCTACTTATGACTCCAGATCTCAGAATCATCACGTTTTTAAAGTGTTCTTCAGTATCATAGTAATCCATTGATAGCTGTCTGTACACTCATAAGTCCATTGCAAACAGGAACAGCTAATAGTGCCAATTTGCCAAAATGTAGAGGAAATATAGTTCTAAAAAGCAGACAACAGCTAACTCACTGACTCCATTCAACATTATATTTCCTATTTACATTCCTCAAAGCCACTGTAGTTCCAAAACTTGATTATCATAATTATCCCGCAAATAGAAGTAAGACAAAGAATAATAGTTCAAAATCCATTAATATCATTTTTCTTTCATGTTTCTCTATCAATGTTTTACAGACAAAGAACCAAAACCATTTTAAATTGCGACAATTTTTTTTGGTTTTTGTCTGAGTGGGGGGCCTACAGTGTCGCACTTTGAAAACTCCTGCTCTAACTAAATAATTAGTATAAATTAAATATGTAAATAGCATACCCACACAGCTGTTAACGTGTATTCTCTGCACAGTTTCTTTCCCACTTGTCAACAGGCTGAACCACTGCAAACAAAGACTGACCAGAAAAGTGAAATCTGGAGAACTGCTTAACGTTACCTCAGTGTCTTGATTTTTAAAACTGAGTGGTTTAGTTGCTGTTAGCAGGAGACGCATCCTGTTTGTAATTGGAGCCAGCTGGTGTTATTCATCCACCCACATGTCCTCCCATTTGCACTCCGCTTACAAAGGAATCAGATGCCTGGTGTCTTTCTCTCGTAGTTTATAGCACTGAGGAGACTTCATGCTTGAATGTGAATTTAAAAAAAAAGCTCCCCTGATTGTTATATGCTGTGTTTACAGTATATGACCAATAGTGTCAGTGGTTGTACCATCAAGAGCTCATACATGCAAAGCTGCTATCATAGTGGCATGCTCAAGAGACAATCTAATATAATGCATATTCTGCACAGTGTAATCTGCCTGGTGCTTTTCCCTTTTTTATTAGTTTAGTCAGGGTGAGATGTGGGAGATGTTTTGAAGCCTTTTTTCTATTTTTTTTGTACAAATTCGATGTAATTCAGCATGTTATTTATTTAGTTGGTGTACAATAAAAGGAAGAAGAAAATTGAAAGCGTGCTTACAGGCGTGGTGACACTGTACAGTATGTAAAGGTGTTGCTGCCCAACATGTGAGTCTGGATTCCTTTTCTGCTGCCCTAAAATTGTTCACATAGACTCTCAAAGTCACTGCAGAGACACAATGGGTGGCAATAATTAAAATTAAAAATAAATAAAGTACTCCAGTCGTTGCAGCCAGTATGGTTCAAGAAAATAAATGTTTGACAATTCGTTTTATGTCCTTCCCCCAGCTGGGCCAGTAACGTTTCCCCCCAGTAGTTTTTTATTTGTTAAGTAAACCTTCACATAACAATGCAAAATCCACTCTGGACTCTCTCTCAGAGAACAGAGAACACTGGAGATGCAGAACTTGGCTGTCTTGCAGAGAAAACAGGGTGCAATATTCTGGCGGGCTTGCAGATGGATGTGGGCTAAGCCTTCTAAACTGCTGCCGCTGGCACAAAGCAGAGGTAGACTGGGAAATACCTGCTGGAAAGCTCACTGACTCGCCTTTTGTCTGGAGTTACAGCAGTGCCAAGCTCTCTGGGACAGATTGTGGTCCATGTAAATGTAATTGGCGAACTAAGTGTGTCTCAAAGTCACTGGAAGAGTCATATTTTACCTTATTGGATACAGAATCCATATGAGCCAATGACATTAGACCTTATTGAATCCCCAACCTCTGGCAGCCAATCACATTACATCTTATTGGATATAGAATCACCAGCACCCCAATCATATCAAAACATATTTAAGTACGAATACATAATCCTGACAGCCAATTGTATTATAACTTATTGGATACAGCACCACCGCCAGCCAATCTTATTACCACTTATTGGGCTGTGAATAAAGAATCACTCACTTGGCAGTGAATGATATGATATTGTCCTGGACGGGGACCATGCACAATGGATGGTAGCCAATAATAGTGCATCTTATTGGATATAGTGTAGCCAGCAGGACAGGAAAGAATTGCAGGTGAGGGAGATTCTGGTGGATCAGTTATAAGTGTTTTAAAGCCCTCGGAGGGAAAAATTGTTCTCATTGTTTTTGAATTTGAAGAGGGAGACGGTGAGAGTCCAGGTGTTAGAGGAGTGGACTGCAGAGGGTCACTGGTTGGAGTCCACGGATCAGCTGAGTGAATAAGTGGCAGATTGGAGTGGAGCTTCTGCAAACATTTCTCTCAGACAGAAATAACTCAAGGATGGAGTTGACCCTAATGGGTGGAGCCATATTTTTCAGTGAAGCCCAATGAAAAAAGATATGAAATTCAGTTTCATAAGCCATCGCAAGCCATCTCCTGAATGCATATTAGTTCTTTTTTCAGTCACGTGTTATGTTCGGTTTATAAAATGACAATGTTGTGTGCACTTATTAAGTAAATGTACTCATTATGTACATGAACAACCATTTTATAGAAAACATATTATAATTATGGATGCTCCTAACAACTAATTTACCCAACATTAAAACAGAAGTTTAAACTTTGGCTCGTTGACTCGTCTTAAAGCAAGAAAACAGTCAAAATTGAGAGCAATCGAGTCAATAAAGTAAACATTGTGTGAAAAAATACACACACATTATAAGAACCATTTGAAATTGCTGTTAACATTAGTAACTCACGAATGCTTGCTTTTTATAAAGCAACATTTTACAAGGAAGACAGGACATTTCATTAGAAATGATGTCAATATGTATTTCCAGTGTGAACATAAATAGTTAGTCGCTAGTCTGCACCTGAAACACTAGTACGCAGTGTTTCTGGTGCCGACTAGCAAGTGTAGCAAGTTTTAATAGACTAGTTGACTAATTGCGCACATCCCTAATTATAAATATAATGTATTACATACTAAAACATGTCAACAGTCATACTAAATGACTTGATTTTTAAGTCTGGGGTTGACAATAGACAATGTTATAGAAATGGAAGATGTAAACCTTCTGTAAAGTCTTCTATATATTCCTGTAGATCCCAGCTACTAAACCTTGGATTAAATACTCTGCTCTTCCTCAACATCTGCTGTCCATGCGTTCTGTAGTAAAGCATTACGACCCTATAATAGCACCAGTCAGAGGCTCATCGGCCAACGGCAGTAAGAATGTGGCTGTACCGGTCAGGTGAAAACATTTGTAAGAGTGAGAAACTGGGTCTTGCTCTGAAGAAATCCTGTGTGCAAAGCAACACCTCCCTGGATGAATAAAGGTTAAAGACAAATTACTGCAGTAAGAAGGTGCTCTGTGAATAGGATCCAGCCCTGATGGCATACCACAGCCAGAATCAGTATATTTATTTGTGTTTTTCCTAAACCTTATCTAAATTAAATATAACTATCTTGACTCCCAGTGTTACTGACTTCCTCAGTTAAGGAGGACCTTTGTGGCAGGTAGAGATAACCTAAACACAACAAGTATAGACCCAATCCCCATTCACTCACGGAGAACATGTCAGTCTGCAGATACTACAATAACAACTGCTGCTGTGTTGCTGTGTACTGTAACAACCTTGGTGAATTGGAACAGCATCCACCATTATTTATATTGTAGAGTTGTTGATAACAGACAGAGGAAGGTAAAAAATAAAAATGCCTCAAGTAGGAGCACTGAGTCAGTCAAAATGCAGTTAAATGCAGCAGCACAAAGAGGCTTGAAATGTGAGGCCTCAAGGTGCTTTTTGTATCTGTGTTCAGAGTCTGAGCTGAGTTTAGAAGTCTAAATGATGTGTTTTTAGCTTTTAAGTTTTGCATAACAATAGTGACATTGGGAATTATTATTAATTTCTTCTTTATAGTTTTCTTTTTACATTTCACGCACTTAGTTAACTGCTCTCAAGCTTAAATGAGCTAAATGACTCTTAAGCTTAAATTAATGCATTTTGTCAACATTTCTAGCAGCCAATAATAGGTTGTCAAAACAACCCACACAGCCGAATAATTGCAGTATAAACTATTCCTGTGTTCCTTGAATATTCATGTATTGGTAACAGCTGAGAACACATAGTGAGCCAAACAGATGTTTTTTCCCAACAATGTCTGGAAATATTCAGCGGCAGTGTGTCAAGCTGAGAGAAGATGTTTACATGCCTGGGCAGCTGGTAAGACATGAATTCCAAAAAATTAACAAGATCCAGAAGCCTTTATTGATTTTTGGCTAATGTATGCAGCAAAGTAGAAAATACAAAAAACAAACATCACTCGGCTGCCTTCATCAGGATACAGCATTGAATAAATCCATGTTTAGGGAGGAAGAGAAGGAAGAAACATTGATACGTGCCACCGGCCGCTACTTAATCCAAATATGTCTGCTCTGCATCCTCAGTTTCAGTGTTACCAAACATTGTTTCTACTTCATGGGGGACATATAGCTCATCACTGGTGGCATATTGAAGTTGATGTAGGTAATATGGAGGATTTAGTTTGTTTCCATTTTGCACTTGAACCAATAGAGGTCAAGTATCAGGTAACACAACTCTAAAGGTCAGAGTGGGCAGGTTTACTTTTTCTCTTTTCTTGACCCTTTTTATGTCTAGGGAACCTTATTGACATAGAAATATGTGTTGATGGATTATGCATCATCACATGCAGTGGCAGTGTATGAAAATATCAATAATCAGCATGTCAAAGATCAATCGAAAGTTAGACTTTTAATGGATACAACAACAAGACTGACAGCTACAGCCATGCTAGCAGCTCTGTGAGGCTATATTTAGACCCAGCAGTGCTTTGGGCTAAACGGTAAAAAGACCATGCTAACATGTTTGGAATGATATGTTATTACCAACGTTTATGGTAATCCATCCAATAGAGGAAAAGTCAGGTGATCACCAAAGTCAGTGGACTTATCCTCTGGGACACATTAATGTTACAGAACTCTGTGGCAAGCCATATATAAGTGCTTGAGATTCTGGAGCAACCTTGCTGCCAAAACAGTTATAATAAAAATGGACTTCATCAGCCTGTAAAATGTGTACAGATTGCTTTAGACTGTTTCAAGAGCCACACACTGCGACACAACCCAGATAGGAGATGATTCTGGGTCAACTTTGGTTGATTTATGGAAATAAATGGGTCAGTTATGGCAATGTTGAGGGGGTTTTGCTCCACAAATGGCTCATCTCTAACCAGCGACTTGTAAGATATGTGCACCATTTGCATACTTAGCCAAGTGCAACAGACCACTTGTAATCTAGTTTAGATCTGGGTGTTCAAAAGGCTAGAGTGTGGCTGTGGTCTGGCACAGCTCTGCACAATATCAAGGTTAAGTTGGTGTCCTTGCAGCCAGATTGCAATGGCTTCATCACTGTTATTGCATGGCAGAATGTGGGCCAAGTGTAAGTAATAATGTTTGTTAGTACTGAGCTTCACTAATTAGCTTTCTGGGTGTCAGGATGGTTTCAACACAAACTCTGGGAGTATGACAGATGTCAGCTGTCCTGTGTGAATGCCACCTTAATTCAGCAACAGCCGACTTCACACTCAGTTACAAATCTTCACGCTTGGCAGATATGCCCAACTTGTTTATGATTCAAACTGGCAATGTTCCAGTCACAGGCTTTGATCTGTAACTGCTTGCCAAGTCAAAAAGAAAGACAGTCTCAGGTTCAAGTCAGGCCAAGCATCTGCCTTGCTGAAGGGTCCTGAGAATCCCTTGCAGCTACTGGGACAGTGTTTCACAGCAAATGTCTCTCGGAGAGAAGGCAAGCAAATGTGAGGGGGAGTTTGGAAAAGTTTATACATGCAATGCGTCTGTTTGTTAAAAACCACAATCCTTAGCTAAGCACTCAACAAAATGCAATTTTAATGTGTAAAATGAAAGCATGTGGTGAAAATCACTTACACCTTGTAAGCTTTCTTAGTGTAGGGTTAATATTCCAATTAGACTTCATGCAGTTAACTGTGTTTGGAAACATTACTGTAATGCATCTTTCCTGTCTCCCTGTCAGTCTCTGGCATTCAGCCTATTGATGGTATCAAAGGGGCGGTGTGGGGGGATAAACAGAGCTGTTTATTCAGCTCTGTTAGCATAGCTTCCTGCTTGCCTTCTAATTACTCTGTACTCATAATGTCTCAGGCTGATGTGAGAACTAGCAGTGGGCCCAATTGGATGCAATGTCACGAAACACATCAGGGATGGTTACTCCTGACTTGTTTAAGCCCGCAGATCAATCCAAAACCCCTTTCTGCCACTCTGATTTACTCTCTTCTCCTTTCTGCATGATCGGTCTCTCTCTCTCTGTTTATGTCTTTCAACTCCTCCATCCTCTCTGTTTGTGCCTCCTCTCCTCTCTTATGCTTTTGTCTTTTCTATCCCCGTGCTGTCTGAACTCTCACCTCTCTTGTCTCGCTTTGTCTCAGCTCTCCATGTCTGTTCAGGCTTTTTGTTTCATCTCCCGTCCTGTGATATCTTCCGGTTCTAAAAAGATAATATGTAAGACTTTTATGTTTTTTTTTTATCCCACCTGGATTTGGATTTAATAATATATGATAAAAGCTGACACTATCATCTGCTATCCATAAATAAACATAGACAATACATTGACATAAAGAAATAATGATGGGAAAATAAAGGAGGAAGGGGATTCTTAATCAGGAAATAAAGTCCAATTTTATTTACTAAACCTACCTCTTTTACATAAGATTCTCAAGAGACTGAAAACCTACCATTACATGCTAAAATGAATGCAAATCTGCACAGCCGCATGCAGCTTTGATAATTAAGGTTATCAAAAAGCTGATGCACTACCCTCGCAACAAAGCCAATGAGGTAGTGATATGTCAACCACTAACCTCCCAGAATCACTAGTAATTGGCACTTTATGTTGTAGGCTAAACACCTGCTCACACCATAATGTGGCACATCAAAATTCCTTCACATGGTCTTGTTTAAAAAAAGTGGTTTAACAACACGTTGTAATATCGGTGGATTGCCTACTCCGGGTAGGGAATGAGCCCTTACTCCAAGTGAAGGAGTTCAAGTACCTCGGGGTCTCGTTCGCGAGTGAGGGGACGATGGAGCGAGAGATTGGCCGGAGAATCGGAGCAGCGGGGGCGGTATTGTATTCGCTTTACTGCACCGTTGTGACGAAAAGAGAGCTGAGCCAGAAGGCAAAGCTCTCGATCTACCAGTCGATCTTCGTTCCTACCCACACCTATGGTCATGAAGGCTGGGTCATGACCGTAAGAACGAGATCGCAGGTACAAGCAGCCAAAATTAGTTTTCTCATACTGGTGGCTGGCGTCTCCCTTAGAGATGGGTTAGAGAGTAGAGCCGCTGCTCCTTTACGTTGAAAGGAGCCAGTTGAGGTGATTCAGGCATCTAGTAAGGAGCCACCTGGGCGCCACCCTAGGGAGGTGTTCCAGGCACGTCCAACTGGGAGGAGACCACAGGGAAGACCCAGGACTCGGTGGAGAGATTATATCTCCTCACTGGCCTGGGAACGCCTCAGGATCCCCCAGTTGGAGCCGGAGGATCTGGCCCGGAGAAGGGAAGATTGGGGTTCCTTAGTGGAGCTGCTGCCCCCGCGACCCGACCCCGGATAAGCGGTAGACGATGGATGGATGGATGGACCTTGTAATTCTACATGGTTGTTCCGAACCAAAGTGAAAAGAAGGCCGTCATAGAGATGCCGGAGCCACGTTGTCGTTTAAATATGGAGATAACATTTTCAGATTGTCTCTCCGTGAAGATTCGTAATGTTTCACTCGGCCGTTTATGGTGTGATGTGACAGAAATACATTTTCATACAATTTATTCACAAGAAGTATTTGTACCTTTTATTTCTGTCTCACAACAACAAACCATTCCACTTTTGTGGAGCCTCTTTTACTAAGACAGAGAAAGTTAAATAGAAGTGGATGGTGCAACACATTACCTTTGTCCATTTTCCACAATGTGGCGCTCTGTTTTCTTAAAGGTTGCAGCTGTCCAGGTGGCTTGCTCCTGGTCAACGGCACTAATTCGCCGCTCAAAGTTTACCAAAGTTGAACTTGATGTGAAACACTGGTGCAGAAAATTTGTCTGCGAGCATTTCCCAGATTTTGCCCCTAAAATCTTACCATTTTCGAATACTGACAGGGACTTAACAATTATACATCTACTGGATACATTAAAGTAATTTTAGTGTTTCGTTAATGGAAAACTGATGGGAAAATACTGAGTGTTTAGCTACAGCAGAGGACATAGTCGTGAACTGCTGCTGAACTATAGATCAAAGAACATTCCTCAGTTGATTGATCAGTACATCTGTCTTTACTGTAAACAAGCAATAAACCAAAGAAGAACTGATCTGAATCAGTTTTTTCCTTTGATCTGTGTCTATATATATATCCCAGAGGGGACAGTCACTCCTCTGAGCAACACGACAGCATTACAATCCTGTATGTGTGAGTTTGATCATCTTTTGTATGTATAATAACTCTGCTCCTTCTTGCAAGAATATTGATTAAAACCCTTATTTGATTTGGATCCTGACTTTGTGGGTTTCTTTAAGAAACAAAAATATTTAACACTGTTAGGAGAAATAATGCTAAAGTATAATGACATACTTAGCATTGTTAGGTCTGTTTTGTTGGTTGGTGGTATATTTCTTGAACCATTTTGAGATTTTTGCAGTCTTGATGTAGCAAACATATTTTCAACCATTTAAAAAAAAAAAAAGGAACATAAATACAAACTTTGGTGTCAGACCCTTAAAATCAAAGAGCGATGACTTCAATTTCTCCAATGAATCAATTAACCTGCAGGCAATGCCGTGGCAAGAAAATGTGTTTTCAATAATTGCTTGACTTTTTCCTGATAAGTAAATTCTCTGTACACTTGCAACAGATAGAAAGGTATTCAGGGGAAGTTCACATCCTGCAGTACAACATGACACATGTGAAGAGTGGGTATAACAAAAAAAGTAAATTGCAACACTTGGAAATAACCAAATAATGGAATTCACTGACATTTACAGATTGATTGGTAGTGGAAGGACATTTTCTTGGAACATTGCCACTTTATAGAACAAGTCCACTTTGATTTAACAAAGCTAATGTGATGGGTGAGGGAAAAGCAATGTTTAGTCTATCACTGTTGTAATGCGAATGCCTCGTAACTGTTGCTATGTTTGATGTGTAACTTCAATTATGGGACCACCTGCAAAATAATCTATGATGATGAAGCTCAGTCGAAACCTATTGGTTGATGTCAAAAATGCGCTGTCCTTGTTACTATGAAGTTTTAGTTTGAAAATTTTTTCACACAGTTTGCAAGGGATGGGCTTTGTTCTGGATTATTCTCAGAGCATACTAGCTGTTATTAAATCATAAAAATGTATATTAACTAGATTTTAAGATTCTAATGCTCTATAACGTTTACATTTAGATACTCTAAGATTCTTAAGGATCGAGCTGTACTTTTTCTTTTTTTCTTTGTGATGTTAAGTGGCCTAGGGTCACACCAGAGGGCTTAGCCCCCCTCTCATCTGGGTTTCATTACAGCCACAGCAGGATGCCACCGTGTACAGTATATGCACATCACATCAAACTGATTGAACCTCCTCCCTCTTCTCCTCCTCTGTCTCATGTCTGATGTGTCTTTCTTTTACTCTTTTCCCCACCTGTCTCCCTCATTCTCTGCTTTTAGCCAAGCCTAAGAACTCCGCCAAAGTTGTGACCGCGCAGGCCGGGACCAAGTCTGTGGTGGTGGCCCAGTGTGAGGCGGCGGACGGCAAACCGGCTGCCACTATCAAGTGGCTGGCGTCGGTTGGGGGCAACCACTCAACCAGCACCACGGACGGGCCGGACGGCACGGTGACGGTACGCAGCGAGTATCGGCTGGTTCCCACGCCGGCAGATAACGGCAGGGAGGTGACATGCATGGTCGACCAGAGGACACAGGAGCGGCCGTGGGTTCACTCTGTCAAGCTCTCTGTGGAATGTAAGGAACACACTTTAACACCCCAGGGCCATTTTGTCTTACTACCATGTTTGTCCAACTAAGGATACAATTAACTTGGCTGGATCCAAAAAAAACAACTGCTAACAACTTCAGACACCGATCGGTACCTTGCCAGAGCCTTTAGTCCTTTGGCAGTTACCTCCAGACCTTTCACTACTTATCTATAGACATTGCACAGACTGTCAAATACAACAATGATCAATCTACATTTATATCCAAGCTGCGAGGCAGCAATGATGAGGAGGTGATACTTTAATGATGGTGTGCAGCACTACACACACTCCTAATGCACTTCCGAGTCGCTTCTCTAATGGTCTAAATAACAGAAACAACATCTGGTCTATTTGCTGAAACATCTAAGATCAGAGTATGTAACAGTCCAACAGGATGATAACAAGCAGTGGAGAGAGACTAATAGGCATTTTAATGTAGTGAAGGGTATGGTATGATAATAGAGGATAACTGTTCGTTCCTAGTATTTGTGCACTTAGCATTTGATTTAATAGTGCAGTGCCTGTTCGAGATGTGCTTGGGCCGCTGCTTCTTGGGTTTCGAAGTGAGTTTATGCACGCGTTTAAGGCAGCAACACTACAGTCTACGCATCACAAACGTAGACTGAATGCAAAATCTCCCATGAAAACTTCATTCCCTCAATAAAGTCAAAGCCCCATTGAATGTGTCCATCCCAGGATTGATGAACGCTTTGGAAGAAAGTTGAAGTTTAGACTGGCTGACACGCATAGAGACGTTTTCATTTAAAAGGCGACGCACCTTTTTGGCTGCTCAGGGCACCTCTACCGTAACGGTACTGATAAACGTCCAACGTGTTTAACTTACACAAACGCACAAACACAAACATCCTCATTTGTATTACCGGTAACGCAATGGCACGGACAGGCGCGCTACTTTGTGATGGGAAACATACAGAGACGACCCATAGTGGTCGTTAGTGGACGTGGCCTATTTGTGATTTTTATTATTGCGCTAACAAAAGTTCACTCCACTCACGCGGGTCCTCAGCAACACATTCACACAGTCCAAAGGTGGGCAGGATTATCAAAACTCGAATACACATACACACACTATAATGACAGACGTCTCTGTGTTTGTATAAGTATGAGGATTGCGGAAGCAGGTCATTATGCAATCAGCTGCTGGGACCTTTTGTGCCTGTGCCTTGGCTAAAATACTTTTAAACCTAGTTTTAAACCCACAAAGACCTTGGTTAGGCAATCCATCAACTAATACAATAACAACAAATGTCCTGGCATACACACATTGCAGTCAGCCTACCATTATTACATTCCATCCACATTCCATTTTTGTTATTTTGATCCTTGGCTGATTAGCACAGGGCGGTGTGCATTGCATGAATTGTAGCATCTTTCAAGGTCTTTGTGTTCGCCACCGTTTCTCCTTTGTTGCTAATTTCTGAGCAGATTGTGACAAATGAATCCAGAGTTCTGTAATTGTGTAAAGTATGAAGACAAACAAAACAGATGCCCTGTGATAACATCCAATGTTACGCCTAAGCCCAAACTTTAAGAGCAGCTCTGTAAAAGTCAGTTGAATAAAATCATCTTTTTACTTTCAGGAGTAAAGAAAATCAAGGAGGCATATGTGTGTACACAAATGTGCACACATTGCTTTCATGTAATCCATTAATTTCCATGGGATTAAAATGTGAGACAGGTTCAGCGTGGCTTCACAGAGATTTAGGGAAGCTGACGGCATTGTCTCAACTGTGTGACCTCGCTTCTGTTTACTACAAAGATGGAACAGATTGTCTTTGTTCAGCCTCTTTTTATAATCTGCAATTTTTAGACCACACACACACACACACCCACGCTCAAACATACATATGTAATCAAACTGCCTGTCAAGCTGAGGCAAGAAATAACGAGGAATACTGTAAGCATAAGAAATTCATCTATACAAACACAAGCCCCCTGGCTACACACACACACACACACACACACACACACACACACACTCATACACAGGGTCATGCCTGCATATGAAGCTGTCAAATTATCTTTACTGGCAACATATACTTAAGCAACATATACACACTCTGTGCATCGCAGTGTGCATGTAATCAGATTTAGCATCTATGTGTGTGAAACATTTGTGTGTGTGGGGGCGTATATGCGCTTGTACAGTATGCACACCATCCATACACTATATTACAAATGTTAATACAAAAAAAGGCTGAGGGATCTCACCTGTCAAGCTGTCAGTGCGTATGCTGTAGGAAAGAGTTACACAAACATGTTTGTACTTATATACTTGTGGGGACTAGGGATATACCCAAATCCCAATCCATCCAGGAATGCCATGGAAACCGATTCTTCTTCTCCCTGAAGTTGCTCGTTATCATTTGCAGGGAGAAAAAAAGCCATGTTTGACATGTATATGGGTCAGTTATGTTTCTTCAAATCGATTCATATCATTGTGGATGGCCACAAGATACAACTTAGTTTAGTTAAAAAGAAATAGGATGTGGAAATATATATCATAATACATTTTATGCCAATATTACATCGCGTTGATGCTTAGTCTCTATCTTAATTCTATCTTTAACCCTGAAACCCTTAATGGAGGCGACAACCTGCAATATGTCCTCACTCTCAAAACATTGGTCCTCACAAAGATAGAACTACCGGAGCACACACACTTAACACACTGTGACTCCTCACTGTGTATGTGTTAGTTTAGTGATGGTGTGAGGGATCATGTCTCCTGTCTGCTGTGTAACTCAGATCAGCTTTTATAGGTCAAAACTCTCTAGGAGGAACGCACACACACACACACACACACACACACACACACACACACACACACACACACACACACACACACACACACACACACACATATCTCACACCACTCACTTACCCTCCCACACACTGTCCTCTCCTCACACTCCTTACTCTGTCTCTCTCTCTTTGTCAATCTCTCTCTCTCTCTCTCTCTCTCTCTCTCTCTCTGCGACTGGAAAGAGAGCTAGGCTCTTCTGTTCTGCCTGTTTTAACTTCCTACACGCATTGCTTTGGTTTGCCTTCACTGTAAAATAAGACTCTTATGAGAGTGACACTAACTGATTTTCTCATCCTCCCGGTGTAAGTGTGCATCAATTCGGGGGGAAAAGCTCTCTAAGGTAGTGAGGTTTTTACTCTGCATACAACGGAGCTCACACACATGCACTGTACACACATTTCTAGTCTTGTAGGAGGATTTGAAGGGATAGTCTGGATTTTTTAAAGTGTTGTTGCATGAGGTGTTTTTCCATAGTCAGTGTATTACTTACAGTCCATGGTCTGGAATATGGCACACAAGCTAAGCAATGTACAGCTCTGGACGGGGGCAGCAGCTAAATGTAACCAAAGCAGCACTAACAAAAGAAGACACTGATATCGGACACAGTACGTTGTGTTGTTGGGCGGCTCTGGGGATTCTGAACAAACCTCATAATGTGAAACATCTATATGAATGTAATAAAATGACGTCGCTCTCTCTTTCAGACCCCCCCTCTGTATCCATAGAGGGCTACGACAACAACTGGTACGTTGGCCGTTCAGACGCTGTGCTGCTCTGCATGGCAAATGGCAACCCTGAGCCCACCACCGTCACCTGGACCGCGTAAGAATCCCACTCTGTGCATGTGTGCATGTTGATGCGTCTCTCCCTCCACCTCCCTCAGAGAGAGTGACAGAGTTTCTGATTGTTGATGTAATCACGACAGAAGCGTGCACCACAATCCTGCGTCTTTAACGATAATTTCCTAGTCATTTTTTGATCAACACAAAAGCTCTTAACATCTCATCTCGATGGCGTGCTGCGCTGGGTTTTGTAAGTGTGCGTGTGTGTTTTTTGTTGATGAATATTGAGCAGGGACACAGAACTGCTCACATTAATGCTGTCTTTGAATATCAAAGTCACAAACCGTCTCTTTTTTCTTGTTTTTCATCTCTATCTTTTCCTATCTTTCTCTGTTTTTTCTTTTTCTCATTTTCCTCTTCCCCTCTCTCATCGATTTGTGTTTTTGATATTCTTCTGCTTCATCTTATTTTATCCAATATCTCAAAACATATGGTGCCCTCGTTGCTTTTTCTTACGTTTTTTATTTTCCCTCCCTCTGTCTTCTCTAATCTTTTCTTCTGATATCCATCATTTCTCCGGTCCTTTTCTTTCACTCCCTCCATCTGTCCTCTTCACCACCTCACTCCTCCTTTATTCCTTCAATACATCCCTCTTTCTCTCTCTCTTCCCTTCCTTCTTCATCCTGCTTCCATCTCTCCAGGGCGTCTGGTGCTCTGCCAGACACAGTGGTGGTGAGCGGCAACAAGTTGACGGTAAGGAAAGTGGACGACGCCGTCAACACCACTTTCATCTGCGAGGTCAAGAACAAGCACGGGGCCAGCAGTCACCAGATCACCACCATCGTCATCGGTGAGTCCATCAAACCACACACACACACACACACACACACACACACACACACACACACACACACACACACACATACACACATGCTGTACATGTGTGGAAGTGTGTACACATGCACACAACATGTGCATGTACTGTAACCTGCAAATATGATGAACACACACAGGTGACACAACATCCCATCAAACACAATGGGACAATTTTCTCAAACAGCATGCGATCACAGCCTGCACACACATGCACACACACACACACACACACACACACACACACACACACACACACACACACACACACACACTGGTTAGCTGATGCTTCTCCATACCTAATTGTTTTCACAGGTGTACCTAACATGTGCGGTCACACATCATGATAGACATTTGTTGCACATACAGGCTACATCCCTCCTCAGACATACACACACGCACACGCACACACACACACACACACACACACACACACACATGCTGGGATCAGGGCTGATCTGAGAGCTGCAGGGATGCTTGTCTCTCTCAATCTTCACATTGGATTTTTATTCCTCTCTTTCTCCTTGCTAGCCGGCTTTCAGCAAAGCGTGGCAGAGGCTTTTGATTGACCCCTTTCCCCACAGCAGGGCCAAATTGCAGGACAAGGGCCAACTCGAAATGTTTGTAACTTCAGATCGAAAACCACTTGAAACTGCGATCTATATGGCCACGCTGCGAGCGGGAAACTGTAGCTCTGCTGAACGTAAATGAAATGTGAATGGTGGTTTATGAGTCTGAGAGTCGGCCCTCGGTGCAGCGTTCTGGCCCTGCGGTGGACGCAATGGTGTTGGAATTGTTGGAAGGTGACTAAATTCTTTCAATGGATTCAAGTTGGTGTGAGCCAGTTTGCCCAGGTTTATTTTTCTTTCTCTTCTTTCTTTCTTCTTTTTTTTTTTTCGTTTACCTTTCCATCCACTATTTATTTTGCATTACAACTAACGCCTTCTAAGCACAAGTGCTCTATCTTTCTCCTTTTTATGTTTTCTCTCCTCTTTTACCTTCAAATCTCTCCTTATATGTGGCAGGAGTATGCCTGTTGTCTCTGCATGCACTCTTGATCTTTCTGCTGGGTCTTGACTTTTGACGTTTGCTAGTCCGGTGATTTGGCTTCTGTTGCCACGGTGTTCGGTCGGGGTTTTCTCTTTCCCTCTGCTGCTTTCACACATTGATCCGACACACACACACACACACACACACACACACACACACACACACCTGCACTCACAAACCCAGGAACGTGTCCGCATGCTGTAATGCCTCACTGCACATCAGCAGGCAGGCCTCGAAACCTTCCTTTATCACTGTGTGTGTTCCCCCAGTGTTGTACTCCACACTGTCTGTATGACCGGTCAAACCGCTCTCCTTCCTCCTTCTATAACTCTTTTTCTGAGGAATTAGTTGGACTAATCACCATGCTGAGGTTACATCAAAACAAACAAAAAACCTTCTACGCTTTTGCCAAAGATAGAGAGAAAGCTACATTTAGAAAATCCGTGGGAAATTGGAGCTGGAGATTTGAATTGTCTCCTTTGAGAACAAAGATGCTTTGTAGCCAGGCAGTGTGTTGGGAGGGATGTGTGGGAGGTTCAGAAGTGGCTAAGCTGCTGCTGTTCTAGCTGGAAGCATAGCAATGTGACTGACTCAAAGTATCAGGCAGGGTACTCTTTCTCCTTCTAGCACACACACATACACGCACACACTGAAATCCTTTACACATGTAAAATCTCCACACATAACTCACAACGTACACAAACATACTTTGAGCGCTCGCAAAAACAATCTGTCCAAGTACCTGAAATCAAGCCCAGACTTTGTGATCCGTCCTCTGTGCTCAATGTGTCCTTGGTGTTTCACGGCCTGCGTGTGTTCCACCGCAGTGAAATAACCGGATGGTTATATGGTAACGTAGTGCCTTAATCTCTCAGTTTAACACGTTTACTTACAGAGGGTGAGCCAGAACTCTAAGCTGGCGAGGTGTGGGCCGACAGAGCGCGTTGCTAAGTGAACAAACAAAGATGGCAGCTTTTCTATACTGTTTTTGCTTTACATTTTAGCTGTCCTACTCATCATAAGTGACTTCCCATGAGTACATAGGTGTGTTGCTCAATGAAACAACTTGACTGATAAAAGTGACTTTGGCTATTGTGTGAATCACAGCTGTGAGCTGTGTTTGTACATGGCTGCCTGATGATGACTAACCTGCCATCTGTTATTTATCGTAAACAATCCTCACTGAACGCAAATTGTGTTGTGTCAGCACTAATATGATTCTTTAAAATAACAGCTTTTCACATCCTGGCTTTTGATTGATACAATTTGCATGTCTAATTGAAGTCGGTGCCAAGGTGGGAAAGCAAACTATTCTTGTAGGCCGGCAATGAAAAATGGCCCCGGACTAATGAATTAAACTAGCTTATCATTTAGCTTTAGGAATATTTATTCATGTGTCACCTGAGCCTTGAACTCCAACCCCCTACACTAGTCAAAAGCCTTAACCACTGCACCATAGGCTCGGATATTTAGCCCAGACAAATGCTACAACCTTAGACTATTGCTATGCTCGGAGGCATCACACAGGGCATTATACATGCTTATGTGTTCATTCTCTATAAAAATAGAGATACAAATGTTATAAAAAACATCAACCACTATACCATAGAGACACATAAGGTATTTAATGGCCACACTAGTCCTTTAAATACCTATCAGCATCACAAACGCACATTAAATGAACTCTTAATTGTGGTGTTGGCAGATAGGAATCATCACCTATAATGAGAGTCTCACTCAAAATGAATTGGGCCACCAGCTCACTCCCATCAGAACCACAGCCTGGTGACTATTTAGCATCTTTTTATTTTGCATTGGCCCGAACCTGAAGGCAAACTACCAGGAAAACTCCCAACACTCCAGATGGCCGGTCTGCCACTTAGTAGTGAATCACAAAGCGGCTACATTAGATTCACCTTTCTGAAAAAATTATTATATAAACGGCTGAACATCAAGCAACATGTGAGTTACTAATTAAAGCGCACACCAGCAGTTAAACCAGTGAACCCACTGAACAAATGATTCATGTATCTTATACCGTCTAAGTCCGAACAGAAAATGAATGTTTTCATAGTGTTTTTATAACTTAGCACACTGAAAGTGTTATGTCTTGTCATGTAGTCCGTTTTCTTTTTTCTTTTTGTACTTACAGCAGTTAACAAAGCACCACTAACCTTAATGAACTGGGAGTATATCATGTTCCCAGAGAGGCCTTTCAAATGGTTTTATGTGTTCAGCAATGTATTTTTCTCTCAATCAATATGTGGAAGTCACCCACATGCTCCCTGAAACCTGCGGCCTCAAATTTGCGGGCATGGCCGTTTTGTTTTCTGCTGACATTGTTATCTTCATAGTGTGTGAACAGATTTGTACCATTCCAAACTGCATTTGAAATGTCCCTCTCCCTTCATTTGAAGTGTAACGATACCCCTTACCATTCTCTTACAACGTTAGTTTGTATCATGAACATGGGACACTGGGAACAAAGGGATGACCTCTTCACAATAACAGCCTCCCAGTGTTTCAACAGTAGAAAACTCCTTGTACTGAGACGTAACATAGAACTAAACACAGGAAGACATTTTGAAATGGTGCTTGCTCCGTCATGCAGTACCGTGCATGTATTGAGCCAATTAGTTCAGCACAAGACACAGCGTTGGCTGTGTAAGAAGACCATTACGGGTTGGCCCCAGCTGACCTTTCTACCAAACACACTGATAAGATGGAATCTGTTATCTTGCAGTCGAAACGCATATAATCAAGGCTCCGTATGCCGTGGCGCAGCCCAACCGTTCTCTACAGAGAATTTGAGATGAGTTTGTTGTGACTGTAGTTGTTTTATTATTTTGGAGTGCAAGATATCATCATGGAAGACATCATAGAAATCTGTTTTCTAAAGGTTGGACATTGTACCTTAACACATTGCCTTGAGTAAAACCTAAAAGCATACAATGTCTTTGGATCAGTGTGATCCGGCTTTTGTTCCTTTAACATCTGTGTTTCCCTGAAGAAAACCCTCAGGAGTAAACCACTTGCCACTAACTGTAGTGATAGAATCCAGCTCTCAGTGTGCGATCTAAACTGTCAGGCGTGAAAGGCCTGTCTCTCAATAATGTAGCGGTTAATACCCCGGCACTTTGTGTACACGAACCCAGTACACCCTGCTAATTTCCCTGCTGAGAACTGTTAAGAGCTCCTCTCTGTTCTGTTAAATGGTAGATGAAAGCACAGTGAGGTCTGGCTTTTCTGCTGCCGTCAAGCAGCCGTCACGTGTCATGATTTCCCCTCTGCCTCCACTGGGGCCGCGACTTAAAGGAGGAAGAGATGTGGGGTTGCAAAGGGGGGGAAGAGAGGTGAGGTAGGAGGAAGAAGAGACTGAAGTGGAGATGAAGAAAGAGGAGGAGGAGAGGATGGTAGAAGAGGGATAAAGAAGAGTGTGTGAGTGTGTTTCCCAAAGTTCCATCTACACACACAGTCCATCTCATGCATCCTGAGCTCTCAGGAGTAAACGCTACTGTAAGACAGCTACAGATGTTTTGCTAACGAGATTGAAATGTGTACAGCACCCTCCTAAAGGCCAATTTGTACTTCAACGTATGCTCCAGTTTCGTTCCACACTCCGGTTCAGTTGGTGGCACCTGTAGCTGGTTGGAAGAAGAAGATAACAAAATGAAGGTGTGTTTTGAAGAGTGAAACGTAACAACGTAACACCACTGTAACCACCTGGAGTATGAATGGAACCTACACACACACACACACACACACCCACACACACCCTCAACTCCCATCCATTCAAATGAGGATGCCAGCTATGCATGGCTTGCTTGGAGAGAGAGAGAGAGGAAGTGAGAGGGAGAGAGAGAGAGAGACGAAGTGAGAGAGAGGGAGAGAGGGAGAGACGAAGTGAGAGAGAGAGAGAGAGGGAGAGACGAAGTGTGAGAGAGAGAGAGAGAGAGAGAGGGAGGGAAAGAGAGAGAGAGAGAGGAAGTGAGAGAGAGAGAGAGAGGGAGAGATGAAGTGAGAGAGAGGAGAGACGAAGTGAGTGAGAGAGAGAGGGAGAGACGAAGTGAGTGAGAGAGAGAGGGAGAGACGAAATGAGAGAGAGAGAGAGAGAGGGGAGAGATAATGCGAGAGAGGAGAGTGAGAGCGGCGCGTGAGAAAGTGAGTGGCGAAGCGAAGTCATGCGCGAAGGCAGTGCGAGAGAAGAGCGTTAGAGAGGACGCGAACGGAGAGAGGAGGCTCTCGAGCAGCTCGAAGGAGGGGGAGACGAACGCTTGGCGTGCGGCGCGCGCCGAGTGAGACTGAGAGAGAGGGAGGACGAGTGTGCGCGCGGGGGCGGGAGGGAGAGAGAGAGAGAGAGAGAGAGAGAGAGGGGGGGGGGGGATGTTGGCAGGAAAAACTATTGCAGTGGAGGATTGGAGGGGGTATGAGGCGGGGTAGGCAGTAGAATAAAAGACAGAGAGATGAAAAAAAAGAGGCTGAAAACCAAGATAAAGGTGGTTGGAGAGAGTGAATAAAGCTGAGAGTGAAGGAGAGGCACAGAGAGTTAACAGAGAGGCACAGAGATAACAGAGAGGCACAGAGGTAACAGAGAGGCACAGAGAGGTAACAGCAGGAGGAAAGTCCTTTAAAAACTCTCATGACTTCAGGTCCAGTTTTGAAAGAGTGAATTGGCAGGAGGCTGTGACCCCCTCTGTCCTCCACCCCTCTGCCCATCACTCTGTCCTCCCCCCCATACATCCAGTCCTTTCATGGGGAGTCCAGCTGGCACTGGGCTGGGGGCTGTTGTTGCCGATCAAATACAAACACACGCACACACACACGCACACGCACACACAGTCACATCTGAGGGGACCACTGGAGAAGCATTTCCTGGATTGCCTGCGGCGAACGAGATAGCTGTCCACCGGAAAAGCACATACTCACTAAGCAGAAACACACACACACACACACACACACACACACACACACACACGCACTCACACATGCACTCACGGACAAATTGGACCATGCAGCTCTGTGCATAAAATAATCAGATGATCTAGTCATTGGGGGGAAACCGCTGGCACTGACTCTCGGACATAAACCCTGGGCCAACCTCTGTGCAGGCTTAATGAAACACACACACTGCCTCACACACGGGGTGGAGCCATAGTGGAAGAGTTGTAACAGTATAATATATCCTGAATAATGGTCAAATATAAATCAATACATTACGCAAAATTTTGATTGGAGAAATTACAGGAAAACTAATTTAATGCTTGTTTCTGATTGGCTGGCCACATGTGCCTTAAGGTAATGTGACCTCATACATGATGCTGTCATCCAATAACATGGACGTGAAATGTACCCAACTATGATTATATACTATCATTTAACTATGAGTTTAACTGTTTTTAAATAAGCAAACAAAAAGGTGATTCCAAAGAGGTATTCAAGAAGTCAACAGGAAGGTGAGCTCCTGTCTCACACAGATAGATGCTATATTCAACCAAACGGTGTCAGTTTCCAACCCAGTCATTTTAGTATTTGTTATTCTGTATTACTATGCTGTTCAGTAGAGCCATTCTGCATTTTAATGCACATATTCAATGAGCATGTGACATTTAAAACGTTTGAACCTTGATTGCATGGCGTTTCCTCCGCCTCCCGCGTTCCTCGGATCCCTCTTGCACGTTATTTTTATATATCAAGACGCCTTGCGATGTGTTATTGCTTACGTACATTGTAGCAAGCAGACATTGTGTTACATGCTTGATAGAAATGTACTTGTCTCAGTTTTACTCTGCTCAAAGACCTCAAAGATGTGGGAGGTGTTGACGTTTGTTCTGCTTTATTCTTGGCTCACTTTGATGGGGTTGGATATTAATACCATAACACTGCCAAAAATACAACACAGCGTCTAACCAAAAAAACTCTGTTTATTAACAAAAATGTAAAAAACTGAAAAATCCCAAAAGTTACTAAATGGAATAAAATGCTGTTTGTTTTATTTTGTGTGTGGGAATCATCACATGATCCATTAGCCGTGTAATATTTGTTCATTCAAATAATTTTGGAAGCCTTGTTGTTGCTTTTTTACCTTATTATTATTATTATTATTATTATTATTATTATTATTATTATTATTATTATTATTATTATTATTATCACTACCTGTGTTGGGTTCGCCTGTCTGCTCACACACATTCACAGATGTGATTCATCAAAGCTGCTTGTCTTTCAAGGGTGGCTGGTTCCTGCGAAGCTGCTTAAACAGTGTTGTCAGAGCTGCACTACAACACAGCATGCTGTGACTGTGTGTGGTTATTAACAAACGTGTTGCTCCATATAAGATGCGCCTTAAAATGATCACTGGGAAATCCCATTTCACTTGTGTTGGATTTTGTGCTAAAAGAAACCACACAGGGAGAGATGGTTAAGTGTAAAAGCTCTTGAGCTGTGACCAATTCTTGAGAAATGTAAATTGGATCCAGCAGCATACAGTCAGGGTGTGAGAGGAACCATTGTTTTTATGTTGTCACAATCATAGTCGTTTTAGATTTTACATAATAGGAGTGGTTGAGGAGATTTTAAATAGAAAAATGTAAGAAAGGTGTTGTGTTGAATGTGTAATACTTTTAATAATAGCAAATAGAATTTCAATGGTGTGGAAATCCTTTTTAATTTCATTGTGATTTCAGTCTGCATAATTACACATCTCTTATCAGTTGTGCTCGTCAGACAGCTCGGGTGAATCCAAATATTGGCAGAAACACTAGGAATGATTTTATCCAGATGAGTTTTATTTCCACAGCCAAGTGACTTCCCAATGAAGTTTATCCCCCGAAAATTAGAAACAAGAAATTGGTAAGCGGCTCTATCTCTACCTAAATAAATAAAAAATCTCCATGAATCAGAGAAAAAGCTTGGTTGTTGCCCGCTCAGTGTGAATGTTGGGGCCGCGGCCACTCAGGGGTACCGTCTGTCAGGGAGATAAGGACTGAGGTGAGAGCCTCCAGGCTACGGCTTATCACACACAGACCTTGAGGGAATGCACAAACACACATGTGCACACAGAAACGTACAGGATGTGGCGAGGGGGGGGGGGGGTGCCTGGGGGCCTCCCACGTAGAGAGATTTGAGGTTGGGGAGGCTTATATCTAACCTCAGCATCAGCGGGTGCCCGGCAGCGGTAACTTTAGTCTATTTCTCTATCTGTCTCACAGCAGGATGACCATCCAGTCGACAGATTACTGTCACCGGTGCGAAAGAAAAGAAAGCTGTCTGTATGTAACATTTCCACTGGCTCATATTTGTGCTTTATGATTAGAGCCCCTTCAGTGTCTCAGAAAGAGAGTGACCCGGGGCAATCAGAGGAAACACTGCGGTGTTCGTCTTAATCGAGCGGTGCTGGAAAATAATCATCTCATCTCCTGCTGTGTGATTTCTGGTGGTTGATGACGAGACTCAGTTTCTTCTGTGGAGGGGAGAGTGACCCCACTGACTGGTTGCATTATGGGTAAAATATCGGATGTGTTTTCGTGTCGGCGACTCTTTCATCCAGCATCAAGCATTTTGTTTTAATATCTCAACACTATATGACATTACAGAGCGGGATAACTGCAATTGAGACATAATTATACAGTATTTTAAATTATGGATACAGACCAAACATTCTCAACTTAAACCATCAGAAAAAGTCAGTTCATCAGAATTAAACACCCAGTGCTGCTTTATTCTTTCTTTTTTGAACATTTAATAATCATACAGAGTAAAGATGTCATAGAAAAAGTCCAGATAACACTTTCTTATATTCAAATACTCTCTTGATGTTTTTTCTTTTATTCTGTTCTTTAACTTGCGTTCTGAATGCAAAACATTTTTTCCCTGTGTCCGTGAGTTGTTGGAAAGGAGCTCACAAACTGAAGCATTAAGAGACGAGTGTGTGAGATGAGATTATTTCTGTAAGCAGTTATTACAGGTCCTTTTACATTCCAGGTCATTTAGCAGACGCTCTTATCCAGAGCGACTCACAGTGAACTAACTACAGGGACAGTCTCCCCGGAGCAGCTCAGGGTTAAGTACCTTGCTCAGGGGCACAATGGTGGCAGCCCTGGTGTTGAACTCTCAACCATCTGTTTTGGAACCTTTCATCTTGTATTTGGAAACCATAGCACAAGACCACCAGGCCATCACCACCCTTTATCTGCTCTGTCCGGTACAGTTATCAGAAAACCAGAGACAGTAATACAGACACTACTTACCTCCCGATGCAAGTGTTGGTGTTGGGACATGCTACACGTGCTAGCAATTCACATTTAAGGGATGTTTTTGGGGCTTTTAAATTGCTACTTTTTTTATATTGAATAAAATGTGAATAAAAAATATAACTGCTCCAAAGATTGGAGAAGCTACCCCCATATAAGGTATCTTTTTATCCATAAGGGTAAGATTTGTCCTTGAGGAGTAACCTTGCTGTGTTTGGCATGAGCTACAGTACATTCTTCAAGTACCTTGTCCTTCAATGTGTAATGTAAGAAACCTTCAGGGGAAGAATATTAGATGAGAGGTTGGGGTATTAGTGTGGCCTGGTGGGGGGAGAGGAGCACTCATTACTGAAAGGTCAACAGTTCAATCTCAACATCAGCAGCTGTGTGGCCTCCCTGAACTCTGCAGCTCCTCTCCCTCAGTATTTCTATAGTCAGTGCTGAAATGTCAATTGTGATCTCATAGTTTTCCATGTAAGATTCACTGTTAGGAAGGGATTCACTGATAGTGATATTCTGGTCCGAGACTCATCTTTAAAATAACAATGGCAATAAAATAGCAATGTTTTTGTTGTGCATTTAACTAACGCAAAATGAATGAGACACAACAGAGAAACATCAGCCACATGTCATCTTATTTGCCAATAAATTGGTGCATCTCTAATGTTAGGGTGTTGTTAGAAATTGTACAGTTTGGTAAAGGTTGTGCACATTTCAGCAGAACATGTAGAGGTGTATGCCACCAATACAGCATCAATACCAGTTTTGTGCTTAGGCAGCAAAATGATTGCATCTAATACAAGAATATATTGCAGGAAAATGACTTCACTTGAAGTAAACTATTATTAAATGAAAGCGAATGGAAGTAGGTGAATGTTCAGGGGAATTTCCCATTCTGTATGTACACAAACGACACCTAATTAAGACTATGCATGTAATTGGCTTAGAATACAAAATACTTCCAGAGAGCACAATAGCTGTGAATTTTGGAAAAGTGGCTATGTGGTACAGGAACACATTAGCAGCATTAACAGAGGGGATTAGGCCTTTGACAAATGGAAAATGAACAAAAATAGGGTTCAAGAGGTGGAAACGAGGGAATACAGAGGGAGGGTGCTGGCTCCACGGAATAAAGTCTGGTTATTTCTATCAAGTCTCATTGTGAGATTATTTTCTGGGAAGCGAGCCAAACGTTGGTGTTACATTCTCAGTCGGTGGCGGTGTCCTTCAAGGCAGTACCAGAGACAAAGAATTCAACTGAAATGCAGCGAGACCACAAGAACAGAGGGCTTCTTTCACGGAAACTCTTGACCGGAACAATTTACAGGTGGCGTTTTGTTCATTAAGGACTAATGTTTACACACTAAAGAGCAGACAGGCAAACTCCACCACCAGAGGAGATCATGTCAAGGTCTAGATCAGATAATGCAAAAACAAAGATGAATGCAACATCTTTTTTATATAAGACACATACATATTATTGTACCTGTGAGTTATTTTATGTCACTTGTTGCACAAGTAAGCAGTAAACAAATAAGAGCTCTGCATCGTATCAAAGTGCTGTTTGGTTTGATTAAATTGACATCGCTGGATCCTGCTGGCAGTTAATGACAAGTTTTGAAGGTAAGTGTGAGATATTGATAAGGGCTTTTTGGCAGTATTACAATCTGTGCAAGGAATCCTTTATTGGTTTAAATAAGTGTAAAGGTGAGCTTTAAAATGTCCCCCATGTCTTCATAATTTACCATCTCATAAAGCACCCACTATGTATTGCAGGCTAAAAACTTACCAAACTGGTCTGTGGCGTATTCAACCAACCATCAACCAAACCCTGGCCTCTACTTTGAAATGTATCCATCTTGTCGAAACAGGATGCATTATTGATACGCAGCCAGCAGAGTTGGAATAAGAGCAGAGCGGTTGAGTGTTACTGGGTATATAGTCTAAATATTTCAAAGAGAGGTACTTGTTTCTCTACGTTCCTTGCCTAAATATTTCACGTGCGGGTTGATGCAATAAAGATTTCAAGACTTTCCCTTTTTAATGCTGCAGTCAGAAGACAAGGCTGAGCTGAGCCGAAGCACCGCTGGTTTCAATCAGGGAGAGGCAGCGTGAGGGAGAGGGAGAGGCAGCGTGAGGGAGAGGGAGAGGCAGTGTGAGGGAGAGGGAGAGGCAGCGTGAGGGAGAGAGAGGCACGTGAGGGAGAGGGAGAGGCAGTGTGAGGGAGAGCAGCGTGAGGAGAGGCATGGGGGAAGGGAGAGGCAGCGTGAGGGGAGGGAAGGCAGCGTGAGGGAGAGGAGAGGCAGTGAGGGAGAGAGGGCAGAGGGAGAGCGTGAGGGAGAGGGAGAGGCAGTGTGAGGGAGAGGCAGCGTGAGGGAGAGGCAGCGTGGGGGAGAGGGAGAAGCAGCGTGAGGGAGAGGAGAGGAGAGGCAGCGTGAGGGAGAGGGAGAGGCAGCGTGAGGGAGAGGGAGAGGCAGCGTGAGGGAGAGGCAGCGTGAGGGAGAGAGAGCGAGCGTGAAGGGAGAGAGGAGAGGCATGTGAGGGAGAGGGTGAGGGAGAGGTGAGGGAGAGGGTGAGGGAGAGAGGAGAGCAGCGTGAGGGAGAGGGAGAGGCAGCGTGAGGAGAGAGGGAGGCAGCGTGAGGGAGAGAGGGAGAGGCAGCTTGAGGAGGGAGGAGAGGGGGGAGAGGGGGAGAGCGTGAGGGAGAGAGGGAGAGGCAGCGTGAGGGAGAGGAGAGTGAGGGGGATGAGGGAGAGGCAGGGAGGAGAGGAGCGCGTGAGGGAGAGGGGATGGAGGAGAGGGCATGGAGGAGAGGCCGGTGAGGGAGGGGAGGGAGCGGAGGCAGGTGGGGAGTGAGGGAGGGAGGGAGAGGCAGTGTGAGGGAGAGGGGTGAGGGAGAGGAGTGAGGGAGAGGAGGGAGAGGCAGCGTGAGGGAGAGAGGGAGAGGCAGCGTGAGGGAGAGAGGGAGAGGCAGCGTGAGGGAGGGAGGGAGAGGAGGGGGAGAGGGGGAGAGGGCAGCGTGTCGATGGGAGGAGAGGAGGGAGAGGGGAGAGGAGGAGGCGCGTGGTGAGGAGGAGGGAGAGGGAGGGAGAGGCAGCGTGAGGGAGGGAGGGAGAGGCAGCGTGAGGGAGAGGGTGAGGGAGAGGGGGAGGCAGCGTGAGGGAGAGGTAGGGTGAGGGGGAGGCAGGGTGAGGGAGAGGCAGTGAGGGAGAGCAGCGTGAGGGAGAGGCAGGGAGAGGGAGAGAGAGGGAGAGGCAGCGTGAGGGGAGAGGGAGGAGCGTGAGGGAGAGGGAGGGAAGGGAGAGGGAGGGGAGGGAGAGGCAGCGTGAGGGGAGGTTGAGGGAGAGGCAGGTGAGGGAGAGGCAGGGTGAGGGAGAGGCAGGGAGGGAGAGGCAGCGTGAGGGAGGTGAGGGAGAGGCAGGGTAGGGAGAGGCAGGTGAGGGAGAGGCAGAGTGAGGGAGAGGCAGGGTGGGAGAGGCAGCGTGAGGAGAGCAGGGTGAGGGAGGAGGCAGGGTGAGGGAGAGGCAGCGTGAGGGAGCAGGGAGGGAGAGTGAGGAAGAGGCAGCGTGAGGGAAGGGGAGAGGCAGCGTGAGGGAGAGGCAGGTTGAGGGAGACCCACAAATGTGCTAACGAGCACGTGCTTACACATGTCTCGTCATGTACTGAATCCCTCCTCTGGGCTTCTTGCCAGTTCTTTGTTTCTCTCTTTTCAGTAGTTGTGGTTTTCTGAATCCGCCATCCGAGTCCAAACTTCTTCAGCTGTCTGGCTCCAGGCAGAATTACATGTAATAGTGTATTACACACAAACCGAAAGATTGTATCCGCTGTACATTACATCCATCAGATAAAGGCTGTGCACTCAGTATGTGGTTTTATTATGTAGTACTAATGCACAAATCGCCATCCTGCAAATGATATGTGCAAACGCACGCTGGACTCATATTTGCTTCTGCACACAGATTTATACATCATGTGCACATTCGGCATTGGACGAGTGCACGAGGCTCATTCTTCACTGGACTCGCAGGGTTAGATGTTAGTTGTGTTACCCGCAGCTGAAGCTTGGTGAGGGAGCAGTCCATGATTACCTCTGCTACTGCTGCGCCGCTTTTTGCTCTCTCCTGTCTTTTTTTAATGCAGTTCCTTCTGACACACAGGTACAAACTCAGACACCCACACCCATACTTACGTAAGCAGCTGCATGTCTGCAGACACACACAGTCTTGTACTGTAAAGAGACATATGCATGCATGCATGCACCCACAAAACATCCAATTTGTATGTGGCTTAGTCACATTTGTCTCAGTGTTGCAACTGCAAGCGATTCACGTCTGTTCTGACACATTCAAAAACCTTGTGTGTGTCTGTGTGTGTGTGTGTGTGTGTCTGTGTGTGTGCGTGTGTCTGTGTCTGTGTCTGTGTGTTTATTTGTGTGTGTGCATGTGTGTAATAATGAGCCAGACAGAGCAGTCTTTAATCCTACAGACCGTGTGTGTCTTTCAATTAGCCACCAGGGCCAGCCGGGGTCAGAATGCTATCACGATGTGCAGCTAATCCACTACGAACTGATCAATGCAGAGAGAGAGAGGGGGAGGAGGGCTGGAATGTAAGGTTTTGAGGGAGACAGAGAGGTAAGGTTGCTGCCCACTGCTCCAGTTTGTTCAGTGATTTATATAGATCTGGTGTTGTGCCCATTGACAGCTATTTTTTTTATGAGCTGAACAATACAAGGATAACATATTAAATATGTTCTCTTAACAGTGGAGTCTGTGATTCTAATCCAATGCACTTTTTGTCAAATTCAGCTAATATCTCCGCTAGCTGTCCGTTCTGTTTCTGAAGACAGACAGACAGACGTATAAAGAGAAAGAGGATTGTTTGGGTGTTGAGATCAAACATCAAAAATCTTTCTCCAGAATCGCGGATTCCATCTTTAAAAGAAATAAACTATTAAGAAAAAGCAGACCAGACTCAGTCCTCCATGTTAGCCACTGAGCCCCTCTTTTGTCAGGCATGATTATGTTGTACAGATTCCCCAGTCAAAGCTCGGTCTTGTCTAACAGGAGCACAAAAGTGTAAAGAGATTGCTTGTTTCCCGTAATTACTTCTAATTGCTGTGTCTCGTAGCATTTCATCATGTTTTCAATAAACTCTGTTGCTTCCTGCAGCACAAAGAATATCACTCTGTCCCGTTTGTCCTGCAAAGAACAGCACCCTCATCTGTTTCGTGCCTTAGAGCAATTCTCGGTTGTGCTATAAAATATACAAATGTCCACCACTGTGCCCGAAATCACTCCCTCTACAGTGAATCTTATAGTGAGCAATAAATTAAACTTTGGGAAAAACTTTAGGTACGAGTGGTTTGTACTGTTGATCCTACATCTTCTGCCACCACGATATCAGATATATGATCAAACAAATACTGATACATATTTGATCTACTTGTTGGTACATTTTATCACAGCCGTCCTATGAGTTGTTCATTTAGTTTATAAGTGTATATCTAACCACGCTACCACAACTTGTGCATGTTTTTTGGATTCATTTCTACATTGTATGGGGACTTAATGTTGATCTTTCACAGGTAATACTTTGAGCATGAGGGGCAACTGATTTAACAGCTACTCTCGTAAATTGAGTTTCCTCGCTCCAGTATGAATTCATTTTAATCCCCCATGCCATCAAAGCAAACGGCACACACACGACGGTGTCGTTGTGCAGAAACATCAACAACGCTAATATAAGCACTCCTGACACATGCATGAAGTAAATCTGTGGTGGGGGGCATCACTGCTGTCTTGATGTTTGCTTTTAATTTTCATGCTCCTGATCATATTCATGAACATGAGGGAGAGGGGAGAAAGAGCAGTGACTGGGCCTTAATTCTCCCTCACTGGCACCCCCATCATCCCTCTTAGTCTCCCTCTCCCTCTCCCCCTTTTTTTTTTCCTTTTACTGTTTTGATAGGATGGAAGTGATCCATCTGCAATGAGGCACGCAAGCGCTCTCTCTCTCTCTCTCTCTCTCTCTCTCTCTCTCTCTCTCTGTCTCTGTCTCTGTCTCTCTCTCTCCCTCTCTCTGTCTATGTCTCTCTCTCTCCCTCTCTTCTCTGTCTCCCTCTCTCTTTCTCTCCCTCTCTCTCTCTCTCTCTCTCTCCTCTCTCTCTCTCTCTCTCTCTCTGTGTGTCTCTCTCTCTCTCTCTCTCTCTCTCTCTCTCTCTCTCTCTCTCTCTCTCTCTCTCTCTCTCTCTCTCTCTCTCTCTCTCGCTCTCACTTTCTTTCTACTCTCCTGGGCCCCTTTAACCCCACACTCCCCTCCTCTCTTCCTCCCTCGTCTTTCACTCTCATCTCTTCCATGGACCAGATATGCTTAGAAATGAGTCACCCGACCACAAACCGCCACATTTAAAAGGGAGGGAGCGGTGGAGCAGAGGGGGGAGATGGAGGGCGACTTAGAGAGGGAGATGGATTGAGTGAGAGTGGGCGAGAGGGATGGAGACAGAGAGGGGAGAGGGAGGCTGATGGCGGGTTTTCACTCAGCTGGTTTTTTTTGATCAGTATCAACAGCCGAGGTCTGGATCCAATCAGCTCCCTGCATCCAGCCAAGCAGAATAAGACTAAAGATATATTTGACAGTGTACCACACACACACACACACACACACACACACACACACACACACACACACACACACACACAGTATCTAAACGGCACACATACTGTAGTAATTCACACACACGTATAGCAGCAATGCAAATTCAGTCCATAATGCAGCACTGGCCGGATGTAGAAGCCAGAGCACTTACGAGTTAGGATTATGGTGTGTGTGTGTGTGTGTGTGTGTGTGGGTGTGTGTGTGTGTGTGTGTGTGTGTGTGTGCGTGTGCGTGCCCATGCATATTAGCTAGAATCTCCACTGAATTAATGAAGCCACAGACATGTAGGTGTGAGACATCACACTAATTACGGCAGAAGTGATGTAGCCTCGCCATCAATAATGTTCATTAAACTACTGAACCCTCTCAAGTTGACAGCTCTGTGTGCGAGTGTGTATGTGAGTGTGTGTGTGTGTTTGTGTGTGTGTGAGAGAAAACGATTTGTTCACACAAGCAGTGAGTAAGCACCACAGTCGGATGATGGATCGCCACAGATTTGCATTAAATGCTTCTTTTATTTGGTCACGGCTGGCTGACGAAAGCTATTTTTCATCATCTCTGCTGGTTCAAAGTTTCAAGCCAACGCTGAAGATAAATGAAATACAAAACATCATCACAGTCACAGCTTGGCATCATTCAAATAATTCACAGCTCAAGTGTCAGGGTTGTTTAAGTCAACAAGGTAATTCACACCAACATGTTATTAACACAGCTAAATGTTTACTCTTTTAGTCCATTTGGTCTGTCTACGTAGGGGAAGACTGTGCCATTAAGTGATGTGGTGCGGCTTGTTAAGAGAACGTAGTGTGTTCCAACTGTAGGACTTCACCCAAAACGTCAAGGTTGTGGTGTATTTATACACTGATACCTGACACTGAGCACTTTCTCATCTCTGGAAAGCTGAGTATTAACAAATTGAACCCATGGGAAACTGCAGCCTGGACCGATAGTCAGCTGTTTTTTCATGTGTCCTCACAGTGATGGGAAATTACACACAACGTTACTGGAACTGTAAGCTCTTCTTTTCCAATAATTCTCAAACCTTCCCAAAACTGTCCAGTAAAAAGCTATTTGAGTGACTTTGTGTTCACACGCTGTGGTTTTCTTGTCATCAGGCAGTAAGAAGATAAAAAAAAAAACTAAAAAACACGGAGGTGTGATTGCATCCTTAGGCAGCAATCTGGAATCCAACCTTCGCTCTTTTATATTACGGGTTTGTTTCTGTAATCACAGGCCACCCTGCTGGCCCAGTGGGTAGTAAGTGCTCATTTTCCAAGTAGCAATCTGGGTTTGATTAAATCAGACTTACAAAATGCATGCACGACTTGACTGCAGTCTTCTACCTGTAATAAGATTTAGAGGCTAATTGTAGAACTGTGCCTTGCAGACAGTTACGGCCAGCATGACAGCGTTACAAGACATCCTGTGATCCGTAGGCTCTCAACCCTGTTTAAGGTCACACCACTGATCTTACACGGGACGCACATTTTCCGAGGCATGCCTAATTATCCACTGCCGGAGGATGTCACACAGCCCTGTATAATCATGCAGAAAAAGGTAAAAAAATTCTTAAGATCTGCTGGCTGAGAAGACATTTCCATAACACCTTGGGATAAGTGTGTGTGGGCTCAGGGGAGGGTGTTACTGTGGCACACATAAAACTATGCATCTGTAACAAAAGATTTTAGAATTAAAAGCATCTATGAACTTCATAGCGATAAAAGACTCAAAGGTCTTGAAACCCTTTTAACACAAGCGACTGCATAATTTCAATTCAAGCAAGAAAATGAAAGCCAGCAAAAAAATGATATTACAGGTTAACCTTGTAAAAACATAAAAGGACGACACAAAGGAACAACAAGTCAATATTGCTATATGAATTGAGCCAATTGAAAAGCTTGAGCTGACTATTATTATGGCTGAGATTGAACAAATTCTTCAAATATAGTTTAAGGATGCTCCACTTTGCAGTAGATTGACTCAACTCAGTATATTTAAGTATCAGTCTTGTTTTAATCGTGGCCCTGTCGCTGCTCTTTAAGCTAAGACTGTTAATGGTCTGAGTTTGCACACTAACGTTCACCTCGGGCTCCTCTGACTGGTGTTAGTGTATGCACATGTACTCAAAATCCATATCCTGTCCTGTTGCTGCCATTTTGTTGCCTTACAGTGTGTTTTTATGGCTGTATTTTACAACCATACAGTTAATCTGCGCTCAGTAAAACTCCTGCTTGGAGTTTATTCCCTCTGCGGCCTTACATTCCTGCGGTGTTGTGTCAGAGTGGGATTTTTACAGTGTGTGTGTGTGTGTGTGTGTGTGTGTGTGTGTGTGTGTGTGTGTGTGTGTGTGTGTGTGTGTGTGTGTGTGTGTGTGTGTGTGTGTGAAAAGGTGGCGGTGTCCAGAACACTACTTTTGTGTTAATACACATATTCGCTGTCAAAAGTGAGTAAAGTTGCTTTTGTACGTTTGCACTGTGCAAATGTGCGTCTAAAGGCTATAATCTTTGTGCATTTACACTCTAGGCTGAGGGCAATTGTTAGGTTGAATGGAGACAGGAGTGGGGTGTGTGTGTGTGTGTGTTAGTGAGTTATTTATTGAGTGTTTGTATGAGCCTCTTTGTGTTCAGCAGCTGGATGCTAAAGGAGCGTAGAGCTCGAAGAGGAAGGTCGGGAGGCACTTGGGAAACCAGCTGAAGTTCATAACCTCAACAGGGTGCCACAGAAAAGGAAAAACTTAATTAGACGGAGTGTGTGCATGTGTGGATTGCGTTGATTTGTGTGTTTTCATGTATGTGGATGCGAAGATTGAATGTGTGTTTTCTGCAGAAAAAAAAGTTACGCAGATGAGCTTTCAAGGTGAAATGGGGGTAATGAGCTTGAAAGAGATGAATCCACCCATTTATCTCCGCTTCCATCCATCATCCATCCCTCCATTCCTTTATCCACCCCCACTGCATCGACCGTCTCTCCCTCCCTCCCTCTCTCTCTTTCTCTCTCTCTCTCTGTCTCCTTCCCGTCTGTCTGTGCTCTTTACTTTTCATCCCATCTGCTTGCTCTATGTCAGAAAGCATCCATTTAAAATCCTAAAGCCAAAAACAAGATGCTTAAAAAAGCCATTCTGACTTTTTCCTCTCTTTCGTGTTTTTTATTTCTGAATTTCTTTCTTACTTTTCTTCGTTCTTTCTTTTTTTACCAACCTCTGATTATTTCCTCGTTGATGAAAAGCGAGGGGAGAAAGCCGGACATGAAAAGCACCGGCTAGAATCCGTGATGCAGAGACAGAATTGAAGATGATTTCAGCAGGAAATTTCCTCCCTCACTGCGGCACCGAGGGGTTGCATGAGGAAATGATTGAGATCGTCATGGAAACACCGGTGGTTGGATGCAGGAGGGGGGCTGTGTAAGAATTTGGGTGTGTGTAAGGAGATCAGGGATAATTAAGCATTGTGTGTGTGTGTGTGTGTGTGTGTGTGTGTGTGAGAGTGTGTGAGAGAGAGATATACAACCGCTGTGGCTGGGTAAGAGATGTGACAGATACACACTGAAGGCTTTTAGTGGCTAATAGATGTCTTTGAGATTTGTGTGAGCTTATCTCTCTGAGTGTGTGTAAGTGAATGGAGGGACATTTAGAGCATTAATCATTCATACAGTATGTGTGTGTGGATGTTTGTAAAGAGAGTGTGACTGATTATGTTTAGATGCATTAGTAAGTGCGTGTGTGTCTGCAAAGTTTTCTGTGATGGTATTTAAAGAAGACATGTAAAAGACAACCTACATACTGAATGTTTTTTATTATAGTGGTGGCATAAAAACAAACGTAAAACTCATTAAATGTATCATCATTACTTCCGAATGTGATATATTTCCCATTTTAAAAGTAAAGCATCATTCTAAACTGTTAAGCATTATACGGAGACCGGCGGGTAAATGTTGAGTCACTGTAACAGTATCAATTAAAGTTACAGGTTGTTATGTTTGGATGAAACACACAGTCTTAGTGTTATACTCTAAATAAATCATGTTGTGTCAGCTTTATCATCAAGCTAAAATGATAGAAACCTTGTTTTATGTAACGTTCTATTACTTAATGTGCAGTAATTATTGACTTTATGGTGCCACTTATTAGTTTGTGCAAGAGTTATTTATCTGAGAGCACAAATTTCTAATCTGTGTGCACAAGTTTAACAAATGTACCACTTACAGCTGCTGGGCTACGTAACAATTGGATACTGAAAGGAAAGATCAGCATGTTAAGAAATATGCTTATCTGCTTTTTTCCTGAGCGTTAGATGAGAAAGTCAAGAGCATTCTCATTTCTAACTACAGAGCTTGAGCTCGAACGCAATTATCCTAGCTTAGCATAAAGACTGGGACCATTTTGAATGTTATCAGGCGATTCATTTGGGGTTATCAATTGTAATCAACCTGATAGATGTGGGTCAGAAGGGGGCTGCAGCAACTAGTAGCTTTTGTCATTGAGTCACGTTGTTGAGCACCATTCTAATGCGTCAGACGGGCAAATCTAAGTTTTGAACACAAACAAAACAACTTCTTTAGGTTAAGGCAACAAAACTACTTGGTTAAGTTTAGGAAAAGATCGTGGGTTGAAATAGGTACGCTTGTAAAGTGACAGGGAAACTTAACATTAAGTGCACAAAGAAAACAACTCGCTGTTGTTTTTACCACCACCTATCATGGACTTTCTCTTTCTTTATACTTCTTCCCCTGTCTTCGGTCTTTGTTCCTGTCATAATAACTGTGGTCGCTAGAGTTCTCGGAGTCTTCTTCTTCTATTCTTTATTTCGCTTCCTGACTCAATGAATGTACTCGTTGCTGTCGCGCGCCCCTTCTGACTCACATCGATCAGGCTGATATTGGTTGCAATTCCTTTAAAGACCTGGTCACATAAAAAAAAAGTCAGAGCAAACTTGATCTGTATTTTGCTTAATATTTGGTGCTAGAACACCTTTAGTGGTCTAGATGTACGGTACTTTCCCATATATGATGTAGCACTACACCTTCCTGGAACATGCGCTGCCGATGTGCTTTGTCATTCATGAATAAATGCTAATCTGATTCAGTCAGATGTTGCATAAGTAGCATCCTGTGCTTGATGCTACACAAGTACCTTTTCTATGTACTATCATTAACTGGAAAATTGTAACCCATTACGTCTTGATTGACACTTGTCCTTCAGTTGGACCTCCTCTTTCCCTTTCATTATACTTTGTTTGTTTGCATCTAGTCTTAAAATCACATCTGAGAAACAATCCTTTAAAATGCACCTTGTCAAAATCTGCAGTAAAATATTCTTCCCTTAAATCCTTTTCCTATACTGTATATCTGTGATTTCCAGTCAGCGCTGCCTCCGGGTCCCATTAACCCACCGTAATACCATTTAGCCTCGGCCTCACCCCCCCCCACCTCCGCTAACATCTGCCAGGGTTATGATCCTCTGCCTCCCATACACTGCTTATACATGAGGAGGGCAAATCATGGCTTCATTCTTCTTACAGAAGTTTGCTTACGGCTCTATACAACACCTTTTAAAGCTCACATAGGTTATATGAGCAGAATTTAGTATTTAGTTAGTATAGTTGTAGATCCAGAGTTCTTCTGGAGGCAAATATAAACCAAAGGTCAAACTTATTTAAAGCACAGATAAGCAGCAAATTCACAACAAATGGGAACAATCTTTCTATAATTTGCATATAAACTGAAGAGATCGTCCATATGTGCCTGTGGCACTGGTTTGAATTTGAAAAGAAATAGAGATAACAAAACTTTCAGTATAGAGAAGCCTGCACTTTAAAGGTTGTTTTACACTGATGATGGGTAATGGTGATAGGGCACTTCTGCTCCAGATGGAAAAAAGAATTGACTGACTTTCTGAGTGCAAGCTAGCTGTCTATTCACCCATCTATTCACCCATCGTCTCCATGGCCTTCACAATCCTGAAAGGTCAGCAGGTTAGCTAAGTATAGCTAGCTATTACCCGCAGAGCCAATGCCAAGAATGGCTAGTGAGAAAGACGAACCTTAGAAAACCAAGTTGGCTAACAATCTCACTTTTAATATCGCTTGATTTCATTCACTGCACCGCTCATGTGTAACCCTACATTGTAATATTGGTAACCGTGGTAGCTGTGGCACTTCCCACTCTTGTTGAACTTAATCATTTACATTAATTGTGCCTGAGGAGCGGGTCTCGTTGAAAAAGGTTTCCAAAGCCAATATTCCAGGTTAAAGGTTGTCCTACTTATGCAGGAGTCATATTTTAATCATCGTGCATCATCTGTGATGATCCTGCAAGCATTCTTCTAGAAAAGGTGGTTCTCAACCTTTTTTGGGCCAGCGCCCCCCCTATCCATTATCCAGGTCCCTTACGGCCCCCCATCGAAAAAAATGTAGGCTAATGGTCTCGCCTGAATTTTAATGTTGATCATATTGTATTATTATGATTATTATTGTTAGTATTTATTATTTATATATATTTTTTATTATTTCTTATTATTAGGCTGCGATATTATGTTATTATAAAAACTCAAATTCTCTGAGATTGAAGTTACATAATAAAATTTCTAAATAATAATAAATATTATATAATTTTTTTATTGTAGTGTTTTACCTTTTAATTACACCGTGTACCCAGGGAGCAAACAAAGCCATTTTATTCAGGAGTGTTAAACAAATGCAACGGTAAGAAGTTTGAGATTCAAACTTTATTCGGTGTCAAAGACTGCAGCCAATCAGAAACGGATCAGACATTCAAACTTTAATTGGTGATAAACACAGCAGCCTCAGAACTGCCAAACAATTTGTATTCTTAAGTGTTCCAATGGAAAACGAGCAAAAAAGGAACAAGTCTGAGGCGCCGCGCTACTGCTTTGCGCATTCACATTCTCTCCTCTGTTCTGTTTCGCGAAGGACAGGGCTCCGCCCCCCGACACACACACACACACACACACACACACACACACACACACACACACACGTGCGCACACACCTACAATCAGACTCGGAGTGGAGAATGGAAAAGTGGAAAATCCAACACAGTAATTATAAATGGAGCGAAACTCAGCCGAAAATATCCAAGTTTTTTAACGCACAGCCTGAATCAGCATCAGTGATGCAGATGTTAGCTCTGCTGCTACGAGCAGCCAGAGTGCAGCTCGTCTGCTGCTGGGCCAAGTCCACAAGTTCGTTTTTTACGATTAATTCCGATTAGTTTTAACAATTAGAAAAACAATCAAATTGTTCTAATGTTCTAACTATTGTTATTATTTATTGTAATTCTTCTTATAAAATAAAATATGTGAACACTTATAAATATGACTTAACTGTTTGTTCAGGTCCAAATGCTCTGTTAAAGGGTCCCGCGGGGTGCGCCACGCCACGCCAAGCCCGTCAGTGGAACACCCCTCTTGTAAATCTGTAACCACGTCAATAACACAGCGTTCATGGTGTATCCTTGGAAAAACATTAATGCTTTCGAGCAGTGGCGGCTGAGGGAGCGGTGCTGTTTTTTATTTGTTTTTTTTAAGCAGCACTTTATCACTCAGCAAAATAAAAGTCTAAAAACAACACACAGTTGCCTGAACACTGGTCAGAATCCATTCAGAATTTGGTTAAGTACATTTACACATACAAGTACTTTGCCTCGCTGTTTTTTTCATATCTCAGATTTAACAACATAGCAGAGCCTATAAAGCAAACGCTCTCCAGCGCCCCCGACGTCCTCTGAATGGCCCCTGGGGGGGGGGGCGCTACCACCCCCATTGAGAACCCCTGTTCTAGAAGATGCTCCAACGAATATTCCTGCTGATATTTGTCTTAACATTGGAATCACTTGCATCTTGAGTAAAACTTTAAGTAGGATGGGTTGCTTACACTTCCATAGAAGCATGCTGCTCTACAGGTCAATAAGCAACTGAAACCTAACGCTGCTTGTATTATAGCATCCCATACAATAAAAGGAATGAAGGCATATTTTCTGTAATGCACAAAGTAGACTTCTCTGTCCAAGTGGATGGTCTTGAAGTAGACTTCAAGTGTAAGGTGTTTTGATGTTAGGAGTATATTCATGGGCTTTATATGTTTTGTCCTTGACCGAAAAGCTGCGTTTAATGAGAATTCCCACTGTGGAGCTTTTAGAGTCACTGCCTCTGGCCTATTATATGACTGTTGCAGCAGCTCTTTCAGATCGGATTTCAGTTGTAAGAAAAATGCACAGTAAGAGGAAGGAGAGGTGGTTGAGGAGATCAACACAATACTATTTAGATTTCACTATTTTCATAACCCTTAGAATGTTTGTCTACCTCACCCCACCCTTCGAAGTCTTCCCACCTCGCCTCCCCACATCCCGAATCTGCTCATTTAGATTATCCCTACGCAGTGACTGAGTGGTAATGGATAGTTTTTCTCTCTCTCTCTCTCTCTCTCTCTCTCTCTCTCTCTCTCTCTCTCTCTCTCTCTCTCTCTGTCTCTCGTCTCTCTCTCTCTCTCTCTCTCTCTCTCTCTCTCTCTCTCTCTCTCTCTCTCTCTCTCTCTCTCTCTCTCTCTCTCTCCCCCCCTAATCTTTTCCATGTACATGACACTAATACAGAGTCTGATATAAGCTCCCCTGCCTCTCTCTTTGACATTTATCATCGTGCTTCTTAATGCAGGCAGGCTGCTGCTGTTGATGAGAAATAAGGATGACAAGCATGGCCTATTTTCTTGCTAACGATAGTCTCCCTGCTATTTTCTCCTTTTTTTCCCACTTTTTTTTTTTTTTCTGGAAACTATGTTCACAGAACAGTGTTTACTAAAGCATCTCATTGGGCGGCTGACAAGGATTTGACACTGACGTTGATCATGCATCTGGCTCGATCCAAACTAATCCCCGATCCATTAGTGTTTTAGATTGTAATAAGTGATGTCAGTGAACGCCTGCAGAAACCTTGTAACTGATAAAAGATGCTTTTCTACTACGGATGTATTTTTAGCATTTTCTAAGGGAATTAAACATAATTTGGCTTCATGATGAACTCGTGCCGTCTCATGCTCCCATTTACCTGCATGGTAACCATTTACCATGCTTTCCCCAAAGTGCCCGTTTGACAGAAAATTAAATATATACTTGTCCCAGCTGAAACAGCCAGACTGTCCGTCTCTGTCCAAAGATCAAAAACATGACTCACTGGCTCACAAATGAGTTTAGAGAGTACGGTCTAGACCTGCTGTACTCTATATGGAAAGTTTGTAAAGCGGAATATAAATAAATTGACTTGACTGAGTCAGTGTTTTATTGATGGCATTTGTAGCCGTAATCATCTAATTGACCTCATTGACTAAAACCAAAAGGACCTTCCAGTTGTCACAAAGGCGACAAAGTTCCCTTACAGGATATAATTTCTGTTTAGAGATCAGTTATCATCCCTCTGCTTTGGACTTCAGAGAGAATTCATGCTCCTCCTGCATGTGACCCACGATTTATTGAACAGTATACATGCCAGCTCTAATGGGCCTTAGTAGAAGTATTTCTTTCAAGCCTATACACAATGATGGAATTAAAGCACTTGATTAACAGAAGAACCTCCACAAAAGGCCATTATTCAGTAGTCCCTCACTGAGACTCTTAATAAATACTACTAATGCCTAAAATATAAATGGCACAATAAGTATAAATACCATTTTGGCCCACACATTGGGTTTCCCTGCCGTGCTGTAGGTTTGCAGAGAGAGAAAACTAGGACAGGCAAAGTTGGATTCATCCTCCTAAATGCCTTCTGTCACTTCAATTGGATATCACTAGACACTATCCCCTAATTTGGACATCATATCCTGTCCCAAGAGCCCCGCCTCGTTTGCAAAACCCGTCTGTTTCACCCTGGCATAACCCTCCTGCATCCCCATGTGAGACCAGAGCAAGACAGTGTTTGAAATCAAACTGAGACCTCTCCTCTTAACTCTCCTCTCCGCTCGTCTGCTCTCCTCTCTCTACCAGAAACCTCTCCTTAGTTTTCTCTCCTCTCGCTTAGTTCCTCACCTCTTTTATCTCCTCTCTTTTCTCTCCTACACCCGCAGAATGAACAATTTGTATTAATCACAAGCTTTAAATCTGAGCTCAGTTATAGTGACATCCCCCCCACTGGTTTTGTTAACATAACTCATACTCGCCAGCACCATGCAGATTATTATTTGATGTCCAATGCGAGTTCCTTGAAATAAATGTCATTCTCTCACTGGTGCTGCCCTGGCACGTAACCCCACGCAGGGCTCATTTCAGCCAAGCTCAGATTTTTTGATTGGCATTCACTGCTGTGTTTGCCAGGAATGCTGGCTGTTATTTTCATAAAAAAAGGAAGGGGAATAAATGTCCCTGCTGTTCTGCGTTCCGCTGCCCTTGCTGCACCCCAAAGAAAAATCAGCATGCAATTCACAGAGAAAAAAAAAAATTAGCTGGCCTGGTACAGCTCTGCACTATAGACTTAACTCCTTGCCTAGTTTTACACTTCCTTTTCTCCTCTTTTTAGCCCAGCGTGAATCCACTCAAATCCTACACTATGTGAGAGAGACCTATTTTCTCTCTCATATTCCTGCAGAGGATCCTCTTATAAATGTCCTGGCTTGCGTTTTGCTCCACAGTGTGAACCTTTTACCTTTGTGCGCAACTGATCAGTGAGACTCGGTCCTGAGTTGACAGCAGGCGATCACTCTGCCCTGTGGTTTGACGAGCTGACCGATAAGAGAGTCATGGGGAGGAAGCAGAGGATGGGAGGAGGAAGGAATAAAAGGGATGAAAAGTGGGTATAATTAGGAGACTGGGAAATAAGTGTGTAAAAATGGGAGAGGGCTTGAGGGATGTCAAACATTATGGCACTTTCCAGGTGCAACTGTGTGCTCTTTTCCACTAAACCTCTTGAAATAACCCCTCTGCCTGTCTGTCTCTCTGTCTGTCTGTGTGTCTTTGCTGGGCCAATACTTCTAACCCATGGCAAAGACAAAACAAACTGCTTTTTGCTGATGCTGTAAACCCATCTCTCATCTTTGTTTCAATCTCCAACTGAAACAAGAGTGGAGAGGCAAACTTGGCTCACACCAACATGAAGTGTAGAACAAAGGACCGTTACAGTAGTAAAGGCTTCTCCCCAGCTGGCAAAGGGGGGCGGGGCGACAAAAACTGAAGTGCCAGCATCTGGACAGACATGTGTTTAGAGCAAAATGTCTGCAAAATGTAGAGCAACAAGCCGCTGGGAGAGAGTGAATGAGTCCCATTCAGCCTGATCCCAGCAATGACTGACTGCACCCTTACCAAGGGATTACACTGAGAAGAACATTACTACACACTTGTAAGAGGATTGTAACACACGTAGTGGAAGACACTACTACTCTCACTACAGCACACTTACAATACAAGAAGAACTGTGAATACCTCCTCCAAAACTGAGCAAGGCTTCCTTAAAAACAGCCATCAATTCCTGCCCTTTTTTTCTTTTCCTCCACCCATTTTTCCACCCTTCCTTCCAATCCCTTCATCCCCTCTGCAGAAGCCCTGGAGGATCCGTCCAGTGCCGGTGTTGTGGCGGGCGCCGTGATTGGCTCCCTCCTGGCCCTACTATTGGTTGTCGCACTCATTGCCGTTCTCCTGACCCGAAGTCGCCGGCAGCAGAGACGCGGCTACCCCAGCAGCGGGGACTCCATAGCAACCGGAAGTGGCGGCAGCAATTGCGGAGACTATGGCAACAAAGCCCGCCTGCTCTTCAGTGGGACTGGCAACAACAGCAGTAAGAACGGGACGGGTGCGAACAACAACGGGCCCATCTACACGTATCGGGAGGGCTGCGACGCCACGGGGACTCTAACGGAAAAGGCCAATGACTACCACCATCATCACCTCCACCATCCCTCAATTGGCAATCCCCCCTCCGCTCACGACATCCTCCTTAGTGGTGAGATAGACGAAGCTGAGAGGAGGAAGTTCGACCTGGATGACAGCATGGAGGAAGAATACGACAGGTTTGGAAGCATCGGGGGAGGCGGGAACATGCTACCTCCAGCCTATCACGTCCACAGAGGCCATGGCGGTGAAGAAGAAATGGACGTGTACCTCGACGACGACATGGAGTCTCAGAGAGACGGCTCTGTCATTTCCCGGACTGCCATTTATGTGTAAGGAGAAGAAAGGAAAAGTGAGGGCTGAAAATAAGGAGAGGAGAGGCGGTGGAAGAAGAGGGAAGTTCAAGCCGGCCTTCTTCGCCCACCAAATCAATCGACATTGCCTCCATCAGCTAATCACCTGCTTCAGATTCACCCTGATTAAAGAGCTGCCATCAGTTACATCCTCTCTGCTTGACACCAACTGTAGAGTTTTATAAAAAAAAAAAGAGGATTGAAAGAAAAATGATAAAAAAGGAAGTTGGAAATGAAGCTTTTGAAAACTTGTGATGGCAGTAGTGGACTGTGGCTGAATATATGACTGTGTTTAATCATGGAGACAGATTTAATTCAGTGTCAGCCAAATGTAACAAAGCAGAGAAAAAAAAAGAAAGACTGCATAAAGCCAACAAAAACCACAGCAACTCTGATGTGACGCTGCTTATTGCCTACGTTCTCGTTTCTTCAGCTTTGCTAGTGTGTGATTGTGTTGAGTGACTACATTGTTTGTATTTTATACCTACCAGAAAATGTAATCTGCAAAGCCGGGAGCACAATAACAACTTCTCCAAAATCAACAAAAATCGCCTTCCTGTTTCAAAATAAATCTAAAAAAAAACCTTCATCAACATGTTGAACCAAACGGATTCTGTGGATGTCTTGGAAAGCCAATTATGGAGTTTCTGTTCATTCCAGTGACAACTTATTTTGTGGGCTTACAGTGACTCGGGTTCCCGCCCCACCCTGGGACACCACCTGGTTACATGATGGGTGCCACTAAACTGTGTAACAGAACAGACTTGACAGTGTGTGCTAATGTGTGGCTGGCTGTGGTGTTAATGATGTGCATCATCTATATATTGGGCGCCGTCTCATTCTGGCACAGTTGTTGTTATTGTTCTTGTTGTAGATGTTGTTGTTGTTACTGTTGTGTAATGGTGTTGATCTCGCGAAGGAAAAGACGCACCGGGAGCCTTGGGGATTTCACACAATACCATATTGGGTCGGTAATGACTCATTTTATGGGTAAAAACTCTATTTTTTCCCCCTTTCCTCTTTAATTCCCTTCTCACTTTCTTTATTTCCTCTTTATTTTTCTCCCCGACTCATTTCGTTCTGTTCCACATGCATCCTGCACCATTTGTGTGTTTTTGCTGACGCTCTGTGCCACACACATTACATCTCTCTCTCTAGTTCTGCTCTTTCTTTATTTACATAATGGGCGGCTTAGACGAGTGCCGCAATGACTGTGTGCAGGGAGAAGGGGATAACTCGTATTTATATTCCTATCTGGGTCGCATTCAACAAGGCAAAAATATTCACCAGCTTTGTTGGAGGCTGCTGTATTTCATGTATTCATTTTCCATGTCCTGCAGAATGTTCTGAGGGTATGTACCGGATTATTCCCTCGTCTGGATTCTGATTGGACAGAAAGACACGGTCTAAGACGCATTTCAAGAGAGGAAGTGAAACAGGCTAAATTAAATCCCAAACCTTTGTTTCTTGTACACTGACAACACTACTGATGACACTGCAGTTTTTCTTAAAATAAGTGACACTTCTGCTGACATGGTGGGATTGTTTGTCTTTAATGAGATATCTCACTGTACATGCAAAACTGGATTGGAAAATTGACATTTTTTATTTCGGTGATTTGGAGACTGAATTATTTGTAATTAAATAACGGTACGTCTTAGAATGGATTTATTTTGCAACACATTTGCTCCCGCATAGCTCGGGATATTCCTTCAACACATTTGCCTTATTAAGTTCTAGCTTTTTCCTACTCATCATCTTTTCTTTCAAGGGCACCAAATTGGCAATTTCTCAATTAACTGTGGAATTATATCACATGTCTTTTTTTATGTCGGTATGATGATGACACAGGGAGACTCTCGGGAGGGGAAATCTCTGCATCACAGGCAAACCTTTGAGATTCACAGAGAGCCTGTTAAAGTTAGAAAAAAGCGATGAGAACAAGGCCACATTTAAAGAGTAATGAAAGAAGAACAAACTAGACTGGTGCGACATGCTTCAGCAGCTGAACTGTGCACACTCTCTGCTTTCCAAGCTCTCTGTGTCACATCACAACCACACACTTACTTATTGTAGTCAAGGAGTGTTTGCTCAAGCAACTTTGCTGGATGGAGTCACTTGGCAGTCAAGGGTACTGTTTGTAAAATTAAAATAAAACAGTGTGCTATATTTACAGTTGTGCACAATATTAGTTCAAGTATTATTTCGGAGAAAGGATCTGAAAAGGGAATCTTTAAGGAATGTGATGATCTTCAACACCCACAAGGTCAGTACATTTTGAGCCACTAAACAGGCCTGTTAAAATAATGTTATACTCGTATTATAAGTCTCGACCCATTTCATTTACTCATGCCTCATTACGATGTGAGAATATATTGTGATAATAATTAAGCTGTTATTACTCAAAATGAATTCTAACGACTGTTCTGTGGGTTTAAGATCTGAGCACAGACTGATGTAGAGATTGAAAGCTGAGATATTTCAAATTTGAAATTTAAAACCTCAGTTTATGGATTTTCTTGTATTAAGAAAGTTTGTTTCAGCTCTACTTCCCACCGAGTCCTGAGCAGGTCGGTTGTTGTTAATTGTTGTTAAACATTACTGTTATTCTGTAAATGAGACAGTTATATCTGCTATGTTACAATCCATAAGTGGAAAAAATGTCATAACATTTCACAGTGTGTTTGCACAGGTTGCCAATTGATCTCAAAGTAAGTGAGAAACAGCCATACTGTAATTTCTGTTGCCACGCGTGTCACATGTAGTAGGACTTGTTTATTGTATCACTGCAGTACAGTTTGGATTAAAGTATTGAAGTGTGTTTTCAACTCCATAGGGTGCACGCATGCTCCAAGATCCAGACAACCAAAAAGGACAATTTTGTTTGACTTTCATCATTTAGATAAAAATATATGGTGTAATGTCTCCAGGTTACAATTCAAACCTACAATTTAAAGATGATTAATAACAGTTATGTTTAGTTTGAAACACCTTCCTGTTTTCCCAATTGGAAAATATCTTTTGTTTTTGGAGATTAAAATGTTAATAATTTTCACCCTTAAAATAAAATCCCTGGCTTTTTGGAGTTTCATCTCTCTCTATTTGGCCATTTCTTTTCTCCTGGGGGTTTCTTGCAGCGGCATTATTCTAAACAGTCGACTATGATCACAAATGTGGTGCCTAATTAGTCCCAGAATCTTGTAGTGTGCATGTACCCTTAGTGAGGAAACTCATCATCACTCATAACTTTTGTTTTTGCAAAACCCATTGTCAATAAAGAAAAAAAACATTTCTGAAACAATTCTCTGTGGAAAAAAATGGTAATTAATTACGCCGAGCCATCTTATCAGTCTATAAATACCAAGACTCCCACACCTCTTTCTTTCCTCAGCATATTTCACAGCACAACAGTATAGTGCACCTGCTTTGGGATATTAAGCTTCCTCAACAGATCTACCACAGGACATGTTTCAAGTCTTGCTAACTTTAAGGAGAAGTACAGTCTCTTCGTCACGACAATTTCTCTCAAGTTCACACCTGGAGGCTACCCATTACACAAACCCTTTACCTCATGAGCAGCACAATTGCAGGCCGTATTTACACCTGGTATGGTTCGTTGGGTCTGTGTGAACGCCGGACTTGAACTCTGGTGCAGACCAAATAACCGGTCTCTGGTCCACCTCGAAGTCACCTGTTCAGTTCTGATCACAGGAAGCTGATCACAGCGAAATGTGTGTATGTGTCATTTCATTGGTTACATTTTTTCTTTTCCTGTTTTGGTGACTGGTGAACTAGTAGCCTATTAGAGCATTCGCTACCACTGAATTTGATGAGTTTACTGTTAATCAGACCACAAATCACACAATAATTAGCTAGATAACATATCCCGTGGTTCCTCTGCCTCACTCCCTGCCACTAGGAGACTAGTCCGCCAGGGCGAGCTCTGTTGATTTGCGGGGTGCGAGGCGCAGGGACCGTTGATGATTGTTGACCCGCTGTTCGGCTCCTTTTCTGTAACCAGTGTAGCATTAAAAACATGGTGGTATTGTCAAGCTAGCTAGCTAACAGGCGAGCCGCTGAATGAGTAAAATTTAACAACTTTGCTTTATCCACACATCTTCTGAAAGCACATCACACGCGTTGAGGCAGGTGTTGAGTGTCGTCCATTTGAGTTTTCGATTCAGGAACCAGACTTTTAGGTGTGAACCCGCCCTTAGTTAAGCTAGGCTAGTAGACTTGCTAGCTACTGCTTCTTGTTTGCTTATGCCAACAGGATGAGGCAAGACTAAGATGACTTTTGAACTTGCTTGGCAGATTTTGGTCATGATAAAGATAAAAGTAAAGATAGAAAGTAGGCCACTATGAAACACATCTGAACTTAGTTGTATTGATTTGTAAAGAACTCATATAAGCAAGAAAAACAAAGGTTCTTGGATCTATTTATTCGCTAAATTTAGGAGAATAGAGTTCAAAAAGAGACTACTGAGAACAATCTGAAAACCTTAAAAAAAAGATGTGAATTATGCTGTTTCTTTATGTCAATGAACTTCCCAAGAAGGTTTAAATGCAACTAACTATTCTAATCGACTATTTCAACTTGTGCTAAATAAGATTATTTAACTTTGATGAACATTAGATTTAATCTTACTTAAATAACACTTTCTTGAATTTGTTACTGTCCCAGTAGCCTGTCCAGTGAGTTGGAAATGGGGTCGTGCTAGTTACAAGCGTCTGTCTCTGATCTTTAGCCTGCTGCTCTGCCTCACATGGCGTGTGCACTGGGTCCTGAACATAACCACTGCAAGTCTTGTCCTTGCTGCCGTGAGTGTGGCGCCCATGGTAAGCAGAGTTAACGGGTCACTTGGCTCTGTCGGGGGAAAAGAGGGGTGAGGGTGAGCTTGGTACTCCATCTGGGAAATACCAAATAGGTCGGGAGAGAAAGGGAGACTTTTTCTTCTCGAATCAGAAAACTCAAGACTTAAAAAAGACAAGAAGCAGAAGAAGAACTGAAACCTCAGCCCCTGCTGAGGGGATGAGAAGACTTCACCTGTTTTTTTGTAAGCCAGTTGAGACAGAAAACCTTTGAAACACTGTCAATTATTCACGATCAAGCCTGGAGTTAGAGATGGACAGATTTGTTACTTGTGGAGCCCAATTGGTTGGCTACAGCGTAAAGATAACAGAGAGTGTGTGAAAGGAATAACAGATTGGCATGATGGGATTTATAGGTCTGACAATGAAAAGCTGGAGGTGGGAAGGAAGCCTCAGAAGGAGTATTTTTTGAGTGCTATGCCACTCCTCCACTTGGCGATTAGTTTCTTCCACCCAACGACAACTGACAGTCCTTTTCAACCTGGCCAATTATTAAAAAAATGGCTGTCCTGTTTAGCTTTCCTCAGCGCGGTCTATCAGCGACAGATCTTTTTAATTGTAAAAAAAAATGTTCAGCTGCACTCCAGGGACCGCTGTGCAGGGGTGTATGTCCTTTTTCCATATTCCCTCTCTCTTTGCTCCAGCTTTAGCACCCAGTACAAGCTGTTCTCTCCATGTTTAATTCAGCAGAAGGCATGAAAGTGTTCCGCATTATGTCTCTGCTTCACTCTGATGGAGGAGGAAGGCGACGAGATAGAAAGAGAGGGAGAAGGAAGGGAATAGAGGGGAACGGAGTAAAGAGAGAGGAGGAACAGAGAGGAGTAAGAAGAGCCCTATTAGTTATTGAGCTCGGCTTTTGTTGTTAATCCAGTTAAAGCCTCGCCTCTGCCAGGCCAGCTGAGACTACGGCAGATGTGGATGAAGTTTCCTCCTCCCAACACTGGTTAGAAGAGGTTTCATTGTACTCTGTAACCAATTTACTTAAGGCAGCGCTGTCCTGCTTTCCTGCCTCTCAGGATACCTTCTTCTTCTCCCACTGTGCTGCTCTTGCAGTGTTCTGAGCTATACTTAGGGATGTAATTCGTCATGGATTGTTTTTAGTTTTCTTCCAGTCCAGGTTATTTCAGGTTTTAGGTATGCATGTTCATATGAATGGCCATTCATTTCAAATGGATGTCTGCTTTTATTAAAATTCATTTTCTACCCTTTCTCTGGGTTGTACAGTTTTAGCTGTATACCCATGCCAGTCAGCATGAAAACAATTTTGTGTGTTTCTGCAAACCACGGATACGATGACATAGTATATCCAGCGAGCGTTATTGAAAGTTACGTGGTATAATAGCAAGTGCTAGGGAATTATCTTGGGAGGAGTGGTGGATGGGTCAAACAAAGACTTTCGACCAGGAGAGCGCTGTTTGTGTGAAGTATGAGTTATTTTTACTGACTTGTCATGTGACTCATGTCATGTGAAGTTGTCATGTGATGCTACGTCAATGAATCACAAGATGTTACGTCTGTAGCTTTTTATTCAACCCAAATCATGATCAGTTTTCTAACGGTTAGGTTGAGATGCCAACCTAATGCCACATGGTTAATGTTGGTTAATGTTGGGAAACGATTGGTTAGGTCCTAACCAATCGTTTCCCAACATTAACCACGTGGAATTGTGCGCTTCAGCAAGCATGATACGAGGCTGATATGAAACATATTTATGAAGCCATGTAACCACAAATGTTCTATCTACCTACAGTATCTATTCCCACTTCTCTGCTCACTTGATAACTCTCAATGACAGCATGTGGTGACTCAAGTTGGTGGAAGTTGTGTCCTGAGCAGTCGGCCTGTTTAAAGTGCTAGTTTATTGGTTATTGGGACATTAAATACTAAAGATTAGCCTCACACCAATTGGTAATCCCATTGGATGTGCGAAATATGTGGATTTTATTCCGTTTTATGAAGTCAACATTTTTATTATTAGTATACTCCACAATCTTTCAAGTCTAACCTGACAACTGCAGAAGAACCCCCTGGGTGGGAATTGGGAATCACTTCTCTACAATATTTATGCACACTCTTCCTTCTGCTGTAGATTAGTTGAAACAGAAGAAATTGGGGGCACAGCTGTAACATATCACCTGTCAAGCGAGTGTTTTAAGTTAATATGGCAAACCCGTTAGTAAAGATATGCCTATTTATGCATAGAGCAGATGAGGGCCGACATTAATATTCAAATGGAGTCGTATTTCTGGCCACCTGGTTAGTTACACTCCAATATTCACTCTCCTTTTAGCTTGGGTTTGGGCTCTACCAACGGCGGGAAAAAAATATTTAGCTTTGATAAATGCTCCACAATGTTGCTGGTAATAGACAGTAAGCTTTCAGAGCTTAAACAATGAAGTTGCAAAGACGTAAAACCCAAACAATGAGCTGAAAGATGATATAAAGCTGCACAGAGTTGAGGGGAACTGCAGAGTCACATAATAAATCTCTGTGAGTTTGTCATTTTAAGTGACTTATTTCACATGCAAGCAATCTTATGATCCACTGTTAATATAATAACATTAATTATAGCTTTCCTTTCATCTTCTAACAAGCACCGGTTGTTACTTTCAAGAATATAGCACCAACAATTAACTGCCAGCTAAGAAGAGTGTCCACTTGTCTGTCTGTCTGTCTGTCTGTCTGTCTGTCTGTCTGTCTGTCTGTCTGTCTGTCTGTCTGTCTGTCTGTCTGTCTTTACACCTGTCTGTCTGTACCGATCAAAATGTCCATTCAAATTTGATTTCAGACTTTCACTGTCAAAGAACGTTGATTGTTTTTTTTGTCCTCGTCACAACCTTCTTCTATTGTCAGCACTATGTTTTCACGCGGTGCTCAGCGGTCCACTGTCTTATCTGGGTCGTCTGTTCACTCATTTCAAACTAAAAAACTAAATTTCAACTCAGATAAGAATCATGGAGCGTTTCTTTAATGGATTGGATCTAAAGAGCTTTATTTCTGCTGTTTCTGACCCCTCAAATCCAGAATGCCAGATAGCTGAGCCCTTGCCTTTGATTCAGAATGAATGTGGCACTGTATCAGCTGATATAAAAGGGACTTGTGTAGGCCTGTTTTGTTCAATTCTCCAATGAAGCCAATTTGTATCATTCATCTTCTTGGTGAGACACATTCAAGCTTTTATTTCCTCCTGCCTCAATGACCCCAACTCTCCTTATTCCCGTCTGAATCGAAAGTCTCTTTGACGTTCCAACTTTGTATGCGGTGCCAACAGAAGAAACTGCAGTTCTGGCATCACGCTACTGGTTTTATACGTAATGTAGCTTTTAACAACTTCTGAACCTGAGTGAAACTTTAGATTTCTCATTAATCCTGAATGTGAAATTAACACTAAAGGACGATCGAGTGATCAGTGATTTGTTTTTGTCTGCACGTTGGCAACAGCACAAGGCAGAGCGAGGTCACTTTGAACAGATTCAGATATCAAATGATTTTGATAGTCATTTTAACAAAAACCTGACCTGACCATCTTGTGATTTATATGTACAGTTTTGCTTTTGCACAATGGCCCATCTATTCTTTCTGTTGTTTGATTGTCCTGGTTTGGTGGTGAAAGAGGACTCCGTAATTCAGCAGAAACGGCGATATCATCTTTATTTATTTTTATTCATTTTCAAACTTGTAGTCTTCAGAACCATCTATCACTGATTAAAGGACATCACTGGAGGACAGATTTATCAGACTTCACACCCCTCCCTCTGAAGCCACAAAAGGCTTTACACAACTTCTTTCACACATAGAGAAGTACCCTCCAAGGCTTGTAAACAGAGTTGGATGTGTAAAATGTATAAAATGTCCCTTTAAAATCCTCCCTTCCTCCTCTAACCTTTAACTTTATCACGGTTAGTATCACACCGTCAAACTTGTGGTTTTATTTTATTGTTTTTATGCCTGCTTCTTCTATTGCTTGACCTTGCTCATTTGACTTTAGTTTGAATCAGTTGCACAAATATTTCTAGGTCTTTTGGAACAAGTCCAAGTCAAATGCAGAGTACGATTGAATTAAAAATAATTGTAATTATTGATAATTCTGTTGAAGGTTCTCGTTATTAATTGATAAAATCAATTTATCTTTTAGTGTATGAAATAAAATACTGATCTTGGACTCTCACAAGTTCTGAGAGTGTTTTGCCGAAACAACTTTTCAAAAATCAAAAGATATTCAGTTTAAAGTGACATAGAACACAGAAAGCAGTACATCTTCATATTTAAGAAGTTGGAACCAGTTGATTTTTGGCATTTTTGCTTGATTAAAGGACTTAAATAATTCATAGATTATCATTTTTTTTTGCTAATTACATTTTGTGTCTATTACTGAGCAATTAATTTACTAATTGTGACCGTTCTAGTCCAAAGTCTTCACATCTGCTCCCAAGTTAAGGTGTAAGAATTTCTCGTTGACGTGAATTTATAAATGCCAGAACAGCTGGTTATAAATGCATTAGAAGACGTAAAATCAAAGTAGACACACCTTTAAAGCCCATTGAGATAAAACTGTCATTTTAAGCCGCAAATTAAATTGACTTTACTAACAGAGGCTTCATCTGCTTTTGAAATCTTTGGAAATGTCTGAATTTTAAATATTCCACACAACCTTTTAGGTTCGTTTTTGTAAATGGCCTTTACAAAAGTGTATTTCTGTAAATAGAAGATATAAACCCAATCCATCAAGATGCCTCAGCGCTGTGGAACTGTGTCCAGGGATCAACACCCAAACCTGGGAAAACCTTGTGGTATAGATTTGTTTTTATACTGCAGAGGTTAAAAAAAGGATTTCACTGGAGCACCTATGATGTCTAATATTTAAAACAAATAGTACGTCTTAGCACACAATATAGCTTTTGAAGTCCTTGAAAGTCTATAGTTTTTAAATCAAGTTTCAGAACCTTGACTTGTTTACTTAATATCTATATATATTTTTTAATATATCCTATTCAAAATCTGCTACAACAACCATCACAAAAGAAACATTATCTTCTCCCTGTGAGACTTCTAGAAGATGAATCATCCCTGTGTCCATCAGGCATGAAGTTTTGGTTTTTTTGGCTAATAAATCTTGTTTTTCTTTAAATAAGTGGATAATTCACTAAATGGTAAATTGTTCTTTTTCAAAGAATAACAATATTTTCCAAAGATTTCTCATCATTGCATTGTGGAGAAACAAGATGGATGATTTCCTCAGGTTAGACTACCTGTGACTCATTTCAGGCAAATTTAAAATGATTATTAATTAATAAAGTGAAATGTTGGAACATGTGAGGTTATCTCGTCCCACGGGCAGAGCTACTTTTCCCTTTTCTTCCAATCCAAACCAGCCTTTATGACTGCAACACTTATGAAGACAGATGTTTTTTCATGTGCAAAGCCCTGCTGTGTTGGACAGCAGCCCAGCTTCCATCTTCTCTGCTTCTTTTGAGATTGAAAACCACAGGACAAAAAAAAGCTCCAATATCAAGTCTGTCAAAGAATCTTTCTGCCTCTTAACTAAATAGGAGACCGAAAAATGTTAAGGGTATATTCATATTGGTCATGGGGAAAAATCAAGGATGATTCTCAAACAGCAAGCTGACAACAAAATAACCTCACCAAAAGCTCAAAGCTTTGAAAATTGTGTTGATAAATGGTGAGTCAGATCATTTCATTGTTTAGGCTCTGTTTTATTTTTTTGTAAAGGCGGGGCGGGGGGAGAAATACATGTTTCCTTCACCTCTAAACTGCAGCTTATTCAGACTGTGAGAGGTTTATCATTCTGCGATTTCTTTCTTTTTTAACTGAGAAAATAAATACAGTTTCTGTGGAAATCGTTTTAAATGATAGATGTCTCATTTTTGTCTGAAACTCCTAAAGTGCTACCTGACATACATTTCTTGCAACCCCAGTTAAGCCACGATCCAAATCCTCGCGTAGGAGTCAGTTTGTCACTTTTTGTGCTCATGTTTTTCTGCCTCCTTCTCACAACGTATCGCAGCGAGAAAACCTCTATCATCATCATGTCAGGTCAGCGCTTATGACCGCACAGATATTTGGTTGCCGTGGTATTTTCCTCCCAGGCAAAAGTGAGACGGATGGAGGTTATATGTAGCTTGTTAAATGAGCAAACCACTGTTTGTCCAGGCAGAGAAGATCTATATGTATGTGTGTTTGTGTGAGTGTGTTCAGATTGTGTGATGAGATGGAGTTTTTGGAGCCACTGACTCCATAAGTGAAGTCCATAACCTGTAAAGGTTACAGAGCCGTTGGGCCTCTTAATGCAAATGTCAACTCATCCAACAAAACTCACATTCTCTTCCATCCTGGTTTCCTAGCTAATCATGGATGTGTATGTTTTTATGCCAACACATGGCATCTTCACTCATTGACGGATTATGAAACAATGGATCCCTGGACGCAGAGATGTAAAGGTCTCCCACCGCTCCTAAATAAGAGCCACAGATTCAAAGCGACATCTGGGCGATTGGCGCCAAGTATAACAACTTCAGTTTTGTCTGTGTTTAACATCAAAAAGTTGCAGGACATCCAAGTTTTTATGTCTTTGAAGCATGCTTGAAGTTTAGCTAATTGATTGGTTTCTCTGGCTTGATTGATAGATATAATTGGGTATCACCAGCAAATCTAAAGATCACTAATTACTATGTTCAAAAACTGAAGTAAAAGAAAACAGCAGCGCAGAGCTAGGCTCGTTTCCAGTCTGTATGCTAAGCTAATTTAACCAAATGCTAACTTTAGCTTCATATTTGTACAGAAATTGTGATGATCTTTTCCTCTAACTATCGGATAGAAATAAAACAAGCATATATCCCAAAATGTTGAACTACTCTACTGCAGGATTAGAATAGAAATATGTATTTTAGAGTATTATGGTTTGGTTTGTGTTTGTGAGTAAGAAAATGCTACTAAAAGTTTCTGTTTTATATGAGGATACAAACTTTTTTTTTTTTACAGCTGAAGGAGCTTTGAGGTGTGTGTGTGTGTGTGTGTGTGTGTGTGTGTGTGTGTGTGTGTGTGTGTGTGTGTGTGTGTGACAGCAGAGTGGGTTTTATTGTGAATCTTATGTGTGAGTTGTGTGTCTGCAGATGTGTTTTGACGTGCACTTCTCAGAACATTAGTGATGACATTTTGCAGCAGCAAGTAGCATCATTTCATGCACACATACTGTACAGTATGTATCATGTTTGTATCTATTCATCTCTCCTCCAGAGATTTTATGCACCGTCAGCCTGTGACAAAAGAGAGGAGTCAGACACAGAAGATCAGAAAGGGAAACGCTACAAATACACACTTTATGTCTCAAAAATGTTACTGTCACAGCAGGAGACAGATTGCCGCTCATCTCTACTTTTTCTCGCTGGCTCAGATTTTCTTAACGTTGTTCTTATCTGTCAAAGTTGATCTTCTTGAAGCAGTTAAAGATCAAAATAGTGTTTTTATCTTTTCAGGATTCTTGAATTCTATTTCTTGTTTTTTTTTAAGTAGAATGATCTAAACATCTTAAATCTCTCTACAGGAGTTATTGGTTTTAACAAACCACAAGCACCTTTTCAACTGCTCAGCAAGGGAGGATCGTGTTTTAGTTACATGACCGATGTTACTGCACTCACACTCAAGAAATCACTATGCTGTTATTTTGAATCATGGTGTATTTTTCTTTTAAAAGTATTAGTTTCTTTTCCATGTTCAATATGCAAACTGAACAAATCAAATGATTTAGACCAAATTCGCAAGAAAGAAATCAGGTCACACAAATGACTATTTATTATTAATTGTGGCTGTGTAGCACATTATTTAGCTGTTTTCTGGCTTAATTGTGTTGTGAAATAAATGTATTATGTAGTGTCTGGTAAACTTTGTAAGAGTAAGGTAGAGTCAGTGAAATGATATCAGTGATACATTTATTCAAGAATGGGTTAAGAATTTAAGTTAAATAGTGCACTAGAGTGCAATACTCTCCAGGACTTTGATTATGGCTGGCAGATATTCTACTTTTAACTGCAGCTTTAAAGGTAAATATAGTCCATTTTATAATAAATCCACAGAGCACTAAGAGAAAGACTGTAACATTACCTTAAATGTTAGCCTCAGACAGACAATGGGCTCTTTGGTCTATTCATTTAAATGTCATTGCTTGTTGGTGATACATGCTAGCTAGATGTAAGCAGACATTGTAAAACACTTTGGGTAAGAGTATCCATAAAATTTGGCTTCCAGCTTAACACACTTAATACCAGCAGAGTGAATATGTACAGAAGCACACAGAACTGGAGCAGTTTGAAGAGCAGTAGATTAAGTTAGCAGGAAGTGGAAGCTCATCCGAGAGAACTTTAGTGTGATTTAGTCCGTGGCCTCAAGAAGGTGGCTCAGGTTCTTTGATTTGGAGAGTACATGATATCCTGGATTTTAATGTCTTCATAGGCAGCAAATTCAGACGGGGGCATTTTACTGAGGGAGATGGATTCATGTCTGTATCGTCTCTCTTCACTGGCCATGCATAATATACCAGAGCGTCAGATTGTATGTGACACTTGTTGTCCAGTGTTGACCCTTGACCCCGTGCTGTTGAAACTACAACTAAAAGCCCTGTCACACAAATCCGTATGACAGAAACTTATGCCGGCGCATACGAAAATTTATCAGACTCCAAATACGTCCGACTTTTCATCGGATCGGAAAAGTGAATATATACAGATACGCATGTCTAACCTATTGATAGCGCATCACTTACTAATACAAAATGTATCAGACGAATGCCCAACGAATGCATAAGATATACAAAAATATGGCGTATACAAAATATCGGCAACACGCTGGTTTACGTAGATATAAGGTAAGGTATAAGTAGTATTCGTTAAGAGCTCACTGTGTTACGCTGGGGTGCGTTGTTGAACGCTGATGTTTTGAGCGTGTTCAACATTACCGGACGTACACAACGTGTGCTTCATAAGATATGCAGACGTTACGTCACGTTAGACATACGTGAATACGGAATACGTAGTTGAATATTTACCTACGTAAATACCTACGTGAATACCTACATGACTACGTTAGAGGTACGTTAGATATAGGCTACGTCGGCTGACGGTGAATCCTACAGCCAATGTATTGATAACGAGTGGATAACCTATTCCTACCCGATGTTAAGATGATGCCTGACGACGGAGTAACTTATTAAACGTGTTTCTACAGTACAGCTAGCGTTCAGCATTCTAGCCGTTCTCCAGCATCAGCATGACGTGAACCAGATGGCACTTTTCCAGCTCCGTTGGCCAGACGCTCTGACACTTTTTAAATAAGTAAGTGATACGATATCAATGTTTGACATACGTATAATAATTTGTTATGTATTCGTTATGTATACGTCAGCTACAACACCGCTGTGGAAAAGTTGGACGTATTTGGACTCTGACACATTTTAAGCTAATTTTCATATACGCCGGCATGTTTCTGCCATACGGAACTGTGTATGTCTGGCGTGTTCGGCGTAACGTCTGCGTCCTTCAAACGATCACAACATACCCTTAATTTATATCAACCTATTGCCGATATTTCGTATGCGCCGGCATAAGTTTCTGTCATACGGATATGTGTGACAGGGCCTTTAGCGAGAAATCTTATTTTACCTTGTCAACATTTTGGGATGAAAATCTCTCAAAACGTCAGCTAAGAAAGATTGTACATTGGCTCTGTCCACAGCTGACAGGTGTTGTTAGCTTCATGTTGACCATCTGTAGGAGTTCATCGTAGCCTAATGGAAATGCAGTGATAACAGGAACTCCTGGGAATATGTCAAAACAGTTCCATGTGACAGCAGGAATGGTGACAAGTCGTGATATATGATAGGAATCAAACCAGCGCATAACGGTACGGTACTGAATATATTTTTTATTAAATGCAACCGCTGTAACAAAAGTAACACACATTTCCAGATGAGTGTCAGTTTCATGCGTCTCAAGATGAAGAAAATTGGATTGCTCTAAAAGTACCATGCCCTCGGCCATCCCTCTCTCTGTCTCCCTCTCTCCAGCTGCACTAAAGCGAGCGCTGAAAGATAATTGAATACATTCTCAATTAATAAATGCAGCCCAATCTGCAGCCGTGGCCTTCATTACTGTCTCATGGTTACACATTCTGCCTTTCTGCCGAATCCATCGGCTCAAATCGTACTTTTAATTTCACCTCCAGCTCTTTCATTCCCTGCTGGTCCCTTCTGTATTCTGACCAGCTCTGTCGAAAGAAGCAGGGAAAAAACAACAAAAGGAAATGAAGGAATAAAGGGAAAAAATATGATCTACATTAAACATAATTGCCTCCATTTGACATTTCATCAAGTCTGCTCCTGGTGGTTACTGTGTGAGAATGGCTGTCCTACTTTTCTAATTTCGTCCTTTTTTCCCCCCTTTTTTTTCCATCTGAATCAAGAAAATAGAAGTGATAGCAGGGAGTCGGCTTTTGTATAACTTGATTACTTTCCGATATGAGTATATTTACCATACATATCTGCAGTTTAACTACTCGAGCTTCTGAGGGAGATTAATTGGTGAAATCAGCCAATAACTACTAATGTAGTTTAAAGGGGACTTATCATGAAAAACTAACATGTCCAGTGCTTGTTCACATACATTTGGGTGTCTGGAGTGCTGACCAACCCACAAACTGTGAAATAACACAACCCAGTCAGTTTTTTTGTGGGCCGGCACGGCCAGGAAACACAGGTTTAATAAGCTGCTCAGGTTTATGTCACATGCAGGCTCATTACAATATACTGCCCACCGTCTAAGTGTCTTCACCAGCCTTAGAGAGACGGGCGCTAATGTTAAGCTTTTCAGATAAGCGGTGAATACAGGTATATTCAGACAGTATGAGGAAAATAATGTGTTTTTTGAACATTAACGCAGGTAAACATGTTCCATTAGAAACCCAAAATACAGGTATGAACCTGGAAATTAGTAATATGTCAGTTTTACGCAAGCAATAACAAAATATACATTTTTGATTTAAAGATTTCTAAATAGTAATAATCTCTGTGGAATCACCATCGTACGTTGTCATGAAGACGTATATTTACTGAAGTCTTCTCACTGTGATTCTAGATCTTTGTGTATTCAAGAAGCAGACACATGGTGTAATTGTGGCCGTTGTAGAACTGATTGAGTAATTATATCGAGAGTTAGAGACACTTTGTTCACCAAGAACAATAAATGTACAGAAACGTGTCTTGATGAAGGTTCTCGGAAGAATAATACCCTATGTAACACCTATTCCCTGAATTCATTACGGTAGTCATCATCTCATACAGTTTTAATTTGCCAACATGATCAAGTCTCTCCAGAGAGGAGAAGCCGGAGATCTCTCGGCGAAGTCTTCGCAGACAAATCTAGAGCTGCTCACCAAACGATTACTGACACCAGATGATTTATAAAGCAGCGAGATATTCCCTTTATGTTGTTTTTCTGCATCATCCTTGATGCAGAAAAGGCTGTGTTGCTTCATCATTGCAATTCCCAAAGATGACCTGTCAGTCAGACAATGTGGGCAGTACTGTGATTTATGTTTTTACTTGTAGTTTCTGTAAACGCTGTTTGCCTCCCTCATCTCGGCTAAAATGTTCAGAAGCTATGACTGACTACAACAGTCTTTAGAATGGGATTGCACAGTCTATTCATGAATCTGTTTGTAAGTAAAGAGCTTTTGTTCTGAGTTAGACTGCTCTCCTAGGAATTGCGCTTATATACAACTATTAAGCACACATTACATGCAGCAGTAACATTTGCCATCACGGCATAATTAGAAAAACAGTTTAGAAATGAAGGAACTTAGGAGCCACGATTGTCTCAATAACGACTAACTTTTAAACTAGTGATTTACTACTTAAAGAGTTACTGCAGCTTCAGGAGCAAAAATAACAGTTTCAAATTCACCTGTCAATGCTTTGTAGAGGAAGTTACCTAGTTTCATTTATATGTTCATACCAGGGTAGAAGAAGTACTCCGATCTTTTAATTAGGTAAAAGTAGCAATACCACAGCGTAGGTGTACTCTGGTACAAGTAAAAGTCATGGTGTCAAAATGATACTGAAGTAAAAGTACAAAAGAATTGGCATCAACATTTACTTAAAGCACCACATCTAAAAGTACTCGTACAGAACAGCCACTCTCAGAATAATGTATTGTATTATTGGGTCCTTGTCACACAACCTAGTCTCCAGAAAAATGTTGCCATTTGTCCATTTCTGCAAAAGCACAGATACGTTGAATGTCAACGTTTCCAATACATTTCATATCAGCCTCATATCACATTTGCAGAAACGCAAAATACGACGTGATTAACGCCGTGAAGCGGTTGCTCAGGTTTAGACATCACAACTACTTGTTAAGGTTGATCGTGGTTTTGCACCACAGATAGCGTACAAACATTTGTTCATACCGTCATCACTCATCAATGAATAAAGTGTCATTTTAAGCTACTTTCTTATCTGATATCTTAAAGTTATAAATGAACTGTAATACAGTAAACAGTACAATATGTGCCTCTGAAATGTAGTGGAGTATCGGTGTAAAGTAACAGAAAGTGGGAATACTCAAGTAAGTAAGTACATGAACATTTTTACTTTTTGCCACTGGCGCATACTTACAGAAATATGATCCAGCAATAATTGAATTCAGACAGTTCAGAATGAAAGGCTGAAATCCAATAACACCACTGACCTTATGGGTACGGCTGCGTGTTACAAAAAAAAGTCCTCATTTTGCCGCATCTACATAAATCATGTTATATGATTGCTCTAGGCTGAACATCCTGACCATAATAAAATATTTCATCATGGCATGATAAATATCTTGTTATAATGTGAAAAGGGTCTCATTAAAACAAAAGATGTTCTCTTTACAACGACAAACTGAGCATCCTTTTATTATTTGAGCAGCATTTTTATCGCCATGTGATTTGATTCATATTTAGTTTTCACCTTTAACTTGCACAGCTGCATGAAGTTTGATCTCTAAGAGCATCTGGTACAACCAGCTTTGTTCGTATGTTCATAGTGGGTCGCTTCAATCCTTCTGTCCAACCAGGTGCTCACTCTTCTTTTTCCGGGCTCACTGACTTTTCCACAGAGGAAAGCTGAGTCGCTTACAGGCTTAATAGTTATCTCAAAAAACACCTTGTGTTACCCTCTCCTACTCCCTCATATCCTTTTATCTACCGGTGAAAAACAATCTTCCTCCTTTTCTCTTTTGAGGTTATTTGTGTTCATGTTTCTATGATTTAGTATCACTACAATGCCTTTGACCCTGCATGCATTACTGCTGGATCCTTGGTGAGGCATACTCACACCTGCTTCTCCTTTTGGAAAACATTCAGGTAAAACAAAACATTAGCCTTACAAAATATTAGTAAAATAAAAGCAAATACACTTACATGAGCATGGGAAATAAATAAATGATGAGCAGCTGGTTTGAGGATACAGGACAAATTAATCCTCCCGTGGCTGAGTCCTTTTTTATTCAGGTTTTAAGAGGAGCACTTCTAAGTGAAAGCCTCCACCGAGGAAAATAAATATAGATGCCTTTTCTGACAAAATGATTGCTGGAAAGCAAGGAAAACATATTACACTGAAGTTATGATTCATCCTAAAATGTCCATATGGAGAGAGTGATCTTGCTTTTGAATATACTGAATAATAGATTTCAGGTAGCGACATATCTTTTTATGTAAGTGTATGTGCTGTTTTACACAGAGGCTGACAGACATACACAGACAACTGCTGTACGAGCCTCCGTCAATACAAACTGCCATTGACTTCATCTAATAACTAACAGTGATTTGACTTTGACACTTGCTTTAGTTGCCCACAACTCCCAGAGGAGTTTTGAATTGCAATGACCAAACTAGAAACCAGCAGAACCCCACAGACTCACTACAGATACGTTTGGCAGTCAATGATTTATTCAAACAAGCAATACAATGGTACAAAGTAGTTTAAAAAGGACAATCATTTATATGTATATCCATACATTCAGTAGTAAAGATGCTATGTATACAATGAGGGAAACAAAGAGAAATCTCCCACAAAGTATTAACACGATTTAATTAAAAATTAAATATACATCATAACATACAATGTAGAAATGCTTTACATGCGTTGTAGGTTTTAGTATAAAGGGACAAGGAGGAAAAAGCAGAGCATTATGTGTTGATCTCGGCTGCTTATATAACAAACACTTTCTTCTTTTAAATGCAGAAGTGGCAGCGGCCTGGCGCTACGCTGGACAGAAGGGACATTTTCACAGCTGGTTATACTTTAAAAAAAATCCTAAATACATAAAATCTTACATTTTCAAGAATATTCTTTTGGGCAAAACTGTGTTAAAATAGCCAATAAGTTGAATATTTCTGACATCTTTTCCTAAAGCTAACAACACAACAGATGATGCAAGTTTGAGATACGGTTCGGCCAGGCTGTGTTGTATTTATGGTGCATGAAAGTCTTTATTTGAGGGCACTTTAGGTTAAAGGAGGCTGTGCTGTGAGACGCTCTTCTTATCATCACACAGGTTCACACCTCAAAGCCGAGCTCCGCATCGCTATCTGCGTCTCCTCTGCTTGTCTCTCTCAAGCCACCGCTCTCTCTCTCCCTCCTCATTATTCCTTCTTTCATACCTCTCTTTCTATCTCCCTCTCTTTCAAACACACAAACTAGAATTATTTATCTGTTATCCCAGCCAACACCACCCCCCCTCTCCTTAACATCTCTCTCTCTCTCTCTCTCTCTCTCTCTCTGACTCTCTCTGTCTCTCTCTGTCTCTCTCTCTCTCTCTCTCTCTCTGTCTCTCTGTCTCGCTCTCTCTCTCTCTCTCTCTCTCTCTCTGTCTCTCTCTCTCTCTGTCTCTCTCTGTCTCTCTCTCTCTCTCTCTCTGTCTCTCTGTCTCGCTCTCTCTCTCTCTCTCTCTCTGTCTCTCTCTCTCTCTCTCTCTCTCTCTCTCTGTCTCTGTCTCTCTCTCTCTCTCTCTCTCTCTCTCTCTCTCTCTCTCTCTGTCTCTCTCTCTCTCTCTTCTTCTCTTAGTTTTCATGACTCGTTCCCTCTCCATCTGTTCTGCAGATGAAAGGAGGCTCTGGTCTGCAGGGGTTTTAATGTCCTTTATGATTTAGATTTTGAAAGGAATTATTCCAAGGAAGATGGTATTGGAAGAGAAAAATAAAACGGGAAACGTGTCTGAGAATGACACGTTATGACCACTGGGGGAGTGTCAGTCGGTAAAGTCAGAAACTGCGTTCCGTCAGGTTGTTTCTTATCTTGAAGCAAACAAATAAAGCTCTAAAATTCCTCCGTTTTCCCATCTTGCTCATGCATGTTTTACAAATAAATATGTAAATATTCCTCTTGGACAAGCTGAAGTGTATTTGTTGATGTGGTCTCAGTCTGTGGACATTGTTGTAGCTACTTCTGTATAATCCAATGTTCTGGTTGCTTTTCTACTTTACTTGTCTGGAATTTAAAGCCATGTTACAGCCTTGGGCCTGAAATGTTGAGTCAGGTTTAATCTGTCTTGACACTACAATAGAGAGGAAGAACTCACTTTTACACAAAGTGGCTAAATATGGTTCTTTGTGCTTTCTGACATTGTTCATACAGTACCGTTAACAAACACATGATACCCACAAGCCCTTTTCTTGTTTCAATAAAAGACATCCCTCCTGGTAGAGAAAAACAGCTGAATGTAACTGCCTGATAAACATAAAGTGCCCCAAACATGCTATTCATGTTATCCAGAATATGTGTGTGATGGCACCTATTTTCACTTCCTGCTCAAGGAGTTAATCACTGTAATGCTTTTGATCCTTCTCTCCGGGTTGTTTTCATTTCTTGCTTGCCACTCGGTTTTAGTTGCGCCTGAGAGAAAACCTTCTTTGTTTCATTTATGCTGCTAAACATTGGCATATTTAGATTAGGTTCAACACTATTATAACACAGGATAATCATAGAAAATATCATCGCTATGGTGAATACTGTTAGTTTTCTTCTTGTTTGACTTCTGATGAAATGTTGCAAGTTAGACAATGTGTGGGAGTTTATTTGCAACTTTTGATCTCCTACGCACCTGTTTCTTGAAATAGATGTTCTTCTGACTTATGGTAATATAAAACAAAATGCATATGTTACATATTAAAATAAATCCTATTGTAACAGTAGCTAGAGACCCATGGATGTGTTAACAGAGCTCATAACAGCCTCCATAACACTTTGACCCAGTGGTCACTCGCAGTATTGCAACTAAAAAATTCGATCACCATTATAAAGGAGACGTATGTAAAACTGTTGACAGGACACCTCGAACGATAAACAATTGTTACCCATAAGAGTTTTATATTTGTAAATCTTTCCCAAAGCCTTTTTGTGTGTGACGCCATCCCATCCCAAAGCAAGTGGGAAAAACAATTAAATGAAAAAGCACTTTTGTTTAACTTACTGTGTGCCATCTTTGATTCCCACATCCAGTTCTTATAATACAAAGATCATCGTGTCATATTCCTAAGTGTACTTAACTGAGGATCGGTGCTTCTTAGTGTGTGTTTATTCAACTTCATTTCTATTTCTCTTTCAGCATTCTCTCTCTCTCTCTCTCTATATATATATATATATATATATATATAGCATTATAGTTACACACGCTCACTTTGAAGCAGCATTAGCAATATTCTGATTATATTAGGAAACATTTCTTAATGTAAAATATGATACTTCAAAAATAAACTCACCTCAACAATCCTTGGCAAAACAAATGATTAAGTGTTCATGTTAGCAAACACCTGTGTGATTACATATTTGACAGAAACAAAGCAATACTTCCACCTGAATCCTACTCGTCAAATGCAGGTCCAAATGTTTACGTGCTTTGGGTTTTTTCTTTACCAGATTGTTTTTCTTATTACTGTTACAGTTTAGCTTGTTGATGCACTAGCAACCATCTCACATTATTTTCAAAAACATCTCATACTGCAGCTTTAAGAGGCCTGGGTGAGAATATAAGGAGCAGTCCTTGTAGCTACAACCTTTACTATCTGATCAGACCCGGTTCCAGTTCTCATCCCAGGTGAACTCAGAGTTTGATGAGTAATTCTCATGACGTCCATGTGCTGCAGCAGGCTTCAGTGTAAGACGTTTAATATGAAAACACATGTTCACACAGACAGATGCCACCACCTGTACATCTAAATGAATGCTTTCTATATCCATCGTTCATCATGTTTACTGCAGAGGCGTGTCATTTAATTGTTTTCCTTTTTCTTATACTTCGTTTTTTCCATTTCACACGTTCTGCTTTCACGTTATTTTTGTATTGGTGTTATTAAAGTGGGACAGATTTATAAAGAAATTGCTTCTGAGTTTATGCTATGGACTTTGATAGTGTGAGTGGCACTGATGCGACAGTAAACAATAGGAAATTGAGTTTTCAAATAAGACACCAGGGGATTTGATGCAAGGTGGGAAAAGGCGAAGTAGCCTCAGAGAAGGAATGACAGAGATTTCTATCTAAATCAAGTCAGCAGGAACAAACCTCACGGCCAGGAGAGTTTCTGTGGTACCTGTTTGAGTTCTTGTATTTGTGACCCTAAAAAAATGGACTTCCACTTGAAAGTAGCTTTGTAAAAAATCCCCATATTCCTCACTGTCTTACATCTTTATTGTCTTGTCCGTCTGTCCGTCTGTCCCATTCTCATGAACATGATTGTAAAATGGTAAATGGACTGCTTTTATAAAGTGCCTTTCCAATCTTTGCAATCACTCAAAGCACTTGTCAACACATGTCAGCATTCACACACATTCACACACATTCACACACATTCAGTGGCTACCATACAAAGTGCACAGTAGGTATGACCATTCACACACATTCACACACATTCACACACATTCACACACATTCACACACATTCACACACATTCACACACATTCACACACATTCAGTGGCTACCATACAAGGTGCACAGTCACAGTTGGCCATCATGAGCAATTTGGGGTTCAGTATTTTGCCCATGGACACTTCGACATCCTGACTGCAGGGGCTGGGGATCAAACCACTGGACGAGCACTCTACCTCTTCCACAGCCGCCCCGTGATACTTTGGAACGACTTGAGAGGGAATTTCCTCAAATTAGGCAGAATCGTCCACTTGGACTCCAGGATAAATTGAAAGGTCAAGGTCACTGTGACCTCACTAAACACATTTTTGCACATTACAATTCAAGAATGCATATGCTAATTGTGACACTTTCACATATATGTCCAAAATGATGAAGCGATGACATTTTGGACAGACATGGATGTAAACTGCATGTTGACCGGTTGGCAGAAGAATACAAGGCGGTTATTCCAGTGTAAACATAACTTGCAGGTTTTCTCCTGTCAGGAGTCTGTTTTGTGACCCTTTGGCTGCAGAAACTCTTCCCATGAATGCCATAAAAATGAATAAATGTGCATCAATGAGGAATAATAAGCATTCTTCCCTTCTGAAAGGCTTTCCTTTTTGTACACACATCTTTGATCCATCAGTAACATCCAGGGAAGGATATAATCCTCTAATCCTCGCTGTCACAGCCAAATATTTTTCTATGATCTTGCTTTCTTACTTGCATTTCAGTGCTGTGGGATATTTTCCCTCAGCGTTCTCACAATTCATTTATTTCTTTTTTATTTTAACAATCATACATACTTAATAATCTTCTTTCAGTGTGACAGTGACACGTTTAGTGTTTTCTTCTCCCTGACGCGTGGCCTTTGTTCTAGTAGCTCTTTGCTTGTGTTAACTGAGTACTTTTCTCATGCAGGACGAGGCTGTTTAGGGGCGGCTCTGTGAACAAAGCAGCTTGTGTTTAGGTCTTCACCGTGCCCTCATCCTGTGAGATTACTTTTTTTTAATCCAATCTTTTAAAATCATCATTTCATTTAGTTTTCTTCAAAGAAATTAAATTAACTCTTAGATACAGGCCAACTATCTGTTTAAGAAATCAAGAAGGCCTCACAAACCCCGGTGAAGCCCCCCCCCCCCCCCCCCCCCCCCAGGATCAGCTGCTCTAGATTAAATGTATACATGAAATAAGAAACAAAGGAATAAGAAGTAAGCTTTGGATTTCTCCACATGTTGAAGTTGCGTTCTCGAGGCGCTCGATGATAATGCTCCTCTTCCTTCTGTGTCACCAGACTCCGACTGTTGTCCTCACGTACTCAAATTAACTAAATTAAGACGGTTAACACTCCAGAGTTCAAATGAACTGCTCCCAACAAGCTTGATGCTGACAGGCTCTTAAGTTAATGAGTTAATTAAAAAGTTACCATAAGCAGTTTTCATCAGGGTTAAGACGGGGCTTTTGTCCTCATTCTCAAGATTGTCAGATTCACCTCACACACGAAACAAGTCCATCAGAATTAAGAGGAGGAAGGTTATGTGCATGGTTCATTGAGATACAGTGTTGGGACGTCTGCTAATTAACTGCTGCAGCTGTCATTTGTCTTGCACTACAACACAATTACAAATACAAGGCAGTAAGAAAAAGAACGTTTATCAGATATTTAAAACCTGTGACATCATTGCAGACATGTAAGACACACACACACACACACACACACACACACACACACACACACACACACACACACACACACACACACACACACACACAATTACATGCAGAAGTGTGTGTATTGACAATACACCCTGATAGAGTTAATGAGCACATTAACATGCACAATAATAATCTTTTTTTCTATAAAGACTTCAATCAATTTTTTTTGTGAATAATTATCCTAATTAGAGCAATATAATCATGTAATGATAATTGTATAATGTTATTATTATAAACAGAGTAATCACAGTTAGCATTAGATGATTAACACACATTGTTTTCTGCTCCATTTCTTCATTTGGGTCACGGTAAAGACTTTGTTTTGACTCACTGGAAGAGAAGAAAGAAAGATCTTATTCTCATGTCGGCTTCTTTACGTTAAGATCACTGAATCCCTTACAACCCCTGTTTTGTCTGAAGGCCCCTGGAAGCTGCGTCACAGTCCTGTTGGTGTTGTTGCAGTTGCTTGGTTTGAAAAAGACACCGGTGAACGTCATGAAGTAGATTACTGAATGCATTTTAATTAAACTTTGTCAATTGTGTCATTTAAACATAGTCCCTTCAAACCGTTAAATGTATGAATGTGCCATGTTTACAGCCCCTAAGATTCATACCGGCGGCCATTGTTAAATCATAACTGTTTGATGTGATTGAAGAGCTTAAATGAGATCTTATTACATTACAGGTCATTTAGCAGACGCTCTTATCCAGAGCGACTTGCATTGAACTAAGTACAGGGACAGTCTCCCTGGAGCAACTCAGGGTTGAGTACCTTGCTCAGGGGTACAATGGTGGCAGTCTGGTATTGAACTCCCGACCTTCTAGTGTTTAGTTTAGAAGGCGTACCACTAGACCAGTGTTTCTCAAACTTCTTCAGACCAAGGACCACTTAACCAATAAAAAACCACTCACGGACCACCTAACTCCCCAAATATCCAAAAACAATAGGTCTGCTTACCACTCCAACAATATATCACAAATGACAGCCTAATAATGATCTTTATGTGACCTTCTCTATATCGCTCCTTCACACATTAAATCAACAATACAAATACAACGACAGATTCTACAAGCTCATATGCGATTTAACTCCAGATAAGAAGACCATCTGGCTCTCCTGCAAACCACCATGTTGTGTAAACAAAAGAGGGACTGACCTGAACTACCTCCTGACTTTTGAATTTAGTATAAATACCGCAGCAGAGGATTCACCCCCCCGAAGCAGCACACGGCAGTCTTACAATCTTACGTGTGAGAGTTTGTACATCTTTTGTATGTGTAACTCTGCTCCTTCTTGCAAGAATATTGATTAAAACTCTTATTTGATTTTGATCCTGACTTCGTGGGTTTATTTAAGTATATTTTTCCAACAACGGTAAATGCTGATAGATTGTACACATCAAATGAAACGTAGACTGCATTTATTACTGAGTTTATTACTGAGTGTCAGAGTGAACTTACCCTCAGCAAGATACACAAAATGCACCACATTTGGTACGACACAAACTTCTGCTGTGGACTTTCAAAAATAAAATACAGTAACACTATGGTTGCAGGTCCAAGTTTAACAGGGATTTAACAATAAACACAAGTTAATTATTACATGTAGCATAAATGTACCTTACAAAACACAGCAGATTTGCCTCATTCCCGATATCAGTCGACTCATCGTGTGAAAAACTGGCTTTGGCATAAACGTGTGATCAGCTGATCGTTCACATTATCAGCCATGGCTGTCATTCGCCGCTGGACAGTGTCATTGGAGAGGGGGACCCTGTTAATGGTGTCGCTTGCTTTCTCCCCAAACAATAAATTAGTCATGATCTTGGCAGCTGGTTTGACTCAATTCTCACCTATCGAATGAGGTTTACCTGTTTTTGCGATGAGAAGGGATACCCTGTATGATGCCTCTGTAGCCTTCGCAGTTTCCCCCGGTGAAAGAAACTGTGATGCCACTTCGTCATTTGTTTCTTGAGTTCATCACGTTCTCTCAAAAACACTTAAAGGTTTCCCAAAGTAATCTTTGTGTTCGCTCTCAAAATGTCGCTTGAGCTTGGCTCGTAGCACAAAACACAGTGTGGATTAGGATCCTCTTCATCTCCAGTCCAAAAAATTCCAAATCTTATGTAGTCGCTGTGTTATTTCTTTTCACTTTAGCGCTGGACTTTCCACGTTCAAGCCGAGTTTCACAGCGTTCAGCTGGGTGGTGGTTGGACGGCGAACCGCTCTCCTGGGACTCAGTAACGCACACAAAATGACTTGTTGCTGTGGCTGAAGCACTTGAAGCTGCTGAATCACCTGCATCAGGACGATGCACCTTGCCTGTCGCGTCAGATTGTTCATTTAATTTCCTTTTAACTGACCCTGTCTTTAGCCATAGATCCTGCTCTAAACCACTAGGCCATCACCACCTGATCTTATGACTCCAGGAAGTTAGTGTCCAGCTGAATTTAGTGTGTCGACATCTCTTTTCTTTTGATACCTGCTGTCCTTGAAAATGTACAGTGATGTGTTTTCATTTATTGCTTTCAGCGACAAATGGCGTAGGCGTCACATGTTGTTGCTCTGCCTTAATTGAATATATAGAAAATATGATGTTGTATCAGCACTTTTGATGATTTTATTATCTGCACTGAGAGTTTACAGTGCTGTTATATAATGTGTTTGATGGCATTGTTAAAACCCACGTCTGTGATTCAGTTAATAAACAGGCAGCACAAACAAAACACAATATAAACAATCAGTCCTTCCTCGCTGGAAAATATAAATTGCGGATGTCCGGCTTTTACCCGACAGCAGAGGCAAAAATTGAAGAAGGACTGCAGCTTCTAGCAGCCACCGCTCCAATCTTTCTGCTAATCTGCGCCGATGTCAGTTTTATTTTAGCTCAGCTCGCACAATAAAAGGCCAATTACAGTCATAGGAGAAAATAAACAAAGGAAGAATCCACATGAGGAACGACTAAACCCACTAGAGCTTTATAACAGTCAGCCTCCGAGGCTTTCGCTAAGGGGGAAATTTAGTGTCTCTGCTCACTTTACTCCGCTGCATCCATGTCCACTCTGAATTGTTTTTCATGGAGGAACTGAAGTTAAACAACAATAAATGACTTTGCATGAGGGCTGCTGTTGGCAGGTGCTTTCATATTCAGCTGGTGTAAAGTCTACATTGACTATAATATACAGTATATGTATGCCGCATATATACTCCATTCTCGTGTATCTCCTGCTGAGCCTGCTTGTGTGTGCAGTGATGGAGTCGCTGCTCACTGAACGAAGAGCGGTTCAGCAAGGTCGAGAGAAAGAAATATTCTATTTCACCTCCAGTTTCTTCCCGTGAACACACTGGAAGAAAAGCGTGTGGAGTTCTGTTGCCATGTAGTTTTGCCCTCAGGCTGAGCTGCCTAATTCACTGTGAGGATTTTGCATGAGCTCTTTTGGTCTCCCCCTTTATATAGCTGTTTACAAAGAGGCGGGACGTAGGCGTTCAGTGTCTTTCATAAGGATGTGTTAGTGGGTTGTGACATGTTACAGGGATCAAACCGGGGGATTTTCTTTCTTTAGGATCGGGCCACCTTGTCGCCTTTTCCTGTCTTTTTGGCTCCTTTTTCCCTCTGACCTCACTTCCACTTTATAATTAAAATATTCCATCTCCTATCCTCATATGCCCTTTCCTACATGACCATAAATGATCAAATAATCAATAACTGACATTGTAAATGCATCATAATCTCTTATTTCCCCTGAATTATTTCCACCAGCACAACATTGTCACACCATATTTGCCACTCTGTTTTGATAATTCACCCAACAGATTTGATAGTGCTGTTAGTTTCTTGAAAATCAACACTTCGTGTAGATGTCCAACAGTAGATTGCTTCGAGGGAATGAACGGAATGATGTTCCCTGAACTGCTAGAAATGTTTTAATGTGAAACAGATGGTGGAAGTGTTGAGTTTGCGTTATCAGCTACAGCGAATTAACACAGTAGAGAGGAGCAGATTAGGAAACTGTGTAATTACCATTTTCCACTTTGTAAATAGCGCTCATATCATCATCCAGGAGACGTGGAAACTGACTTTACAAGTTGCACAACTTTTCTTCAGTGCAGCATGCTTTATTTCAGCTTTATCACTTTATTTGAAGTTAAGGGTAACAAAGAATAGTAAATTGAAGAGCTGTGTGATATCTTTCATTTGAGTGATAATACTGATGCTGTTCCACACCTCCAATATATACATAAAGTTGGTGGAGTTGGATATAAAGGCATGGATCTTTAGCTGAGGTAAATAAAGGCCCACATCACTTTTTGAGAAACATACCAACTTGGCAGGTGTCGCCGTGCAGCCTGGATTTACTTTTCCTTCACCTCCGGAGGCCTTCTCCTCTCCGCCTCTCTACTTAGCGGTGAAGGCGATGACTTGGTGATGGCGTTTTTTATCAGCTCTGCTGATGTTTGCTCACACCTGAGGACATTTTCCCACAAATATGAACACCCTCGATGTAACCCGGCTGACCCGCTGAGGCGCAATCACCGACAGGGGGACAGTGTGGCAGGTCTGATGGCTTTTTTTTTTATGGCAATGTGCACTGTGTGACTTTCCATGTTGCAATAAGATGAGTTTTTCTTATCCAGATGAGATATCTACTGTATGTCATATTTAAGTATCAGGCGTAAATGGAGGCTCGGTTCCCCTTTTTTTACAATGGTTCCTGCAGTTGCAGAGATGATTTGAATCTCTGATAAGCGTTAACAGAACCGAAATGAACACTGCATCAAAAAACTGCAAAGGTCTGCACTAGTGCGGGTATGTTAGAGTTACCGGTGAGAGGATGAAATACAGTCAGATGTCCAGTTTCAGAAACAGATTTCAAACACTAAAACTCTCAACAGCAGTTTAATATATTAGGAGACTTTACAAATCATCACAACGACATTCATTTTAAGTTTGAATTTTGATCAAATACCAACCAATGCCAGGGCCAGAATACTCTTTATTATTAAAGCGACTAATGAAGACAGGATGGATACATTGTTGGTATCCTCTTGACGCTGAAATCCGTACTTCAACAAAACTCCCAGGGGCAAGTAAAATATCACGTCTGATACATTTTGCAAATCACTTGCCTGATCGGACAGGTGGTAAAACAAAGATTAAACACGTTGTTTTTTTCCGGCGATGATGATGATGGTAAGTAGTGAGCCGTCTAACTTCAGCAGCACTATCGTTGGCTGGTGTTCAGGATGTGGGCCAAACTCAAACTACGTATTGTTTACATTCTTGTTGTTTGATAACCGTTAAGAAATAAAACAATTGGTATTGGGGAAAGTAAACATTTACTTTGGAATAAAACGTTGATGTTTAATACTTTAGGTTTATGTCTACCCAGAATTCATTAATAATGATAAATGCTGCTAATTTGCAATCTTCTTAATTTCAGTTTTCTCTGTTGCAACAGTTGTACCTGTGATGAGTCTGAGTTGCTAATACCGAAATAAAAACTTTATTTTAGTCCAGTAAGTCTAAATGAGGCCTTTCTGTTCTCGCTTCCTTCCTCTGACTCTCCCTTACGTTTAGTCTCTCCCTCTCAATGCTAAACTCCCCCTGACTCAGCCTCTCAAGCATTTTGAAGGGAGGGATTTTTTCAACGTGGGGTAGATAAGCTGTCAGAAACGTTGAGTAATGAAAAGGTACGAACTGCAGACTCGCCCTTCCTCCTCATCAAGCTGCAATGGCAGCAATTTGTTTTTGGCACAGACGGGCGCCACGGCCACATCAAGCCGCAGAAGAAACGACTTTCATGGCACTTTAAAAGATGAGGCGCGTCTCACCCAAGAGGGGAATTTTTCATTCAAACTGTCATGTAAAACGCTTATGTCATGTAAAAAGCACTTCAGCTGTCTTCATTGGATACACAGGTAACCACCCCCCTCCCTTTCTTTGCCCCTGTGCTTTTTACGATCTTCAGACCAATTTGCATATAATGCTGACAGGAAATCTCTACATATAATGTCAAGGCAGCTTTTACATTAGAGATCGTAAAAGGCTTTTTTGTTTTTTCTACAGTTGAGCTGCTTTTATTTGTAGAAGCTATTTTGTACTCGACTGACGTCTATGTCATGACGTCCTGTTTGTCTTCGTCGTATAATGATGTGATCTGCTTGTCCATCAGTCTGTACCTGTCAGTCTCTGCTCTGATGTGATCTGCTTCTAACCTAATTGACATTCTCCTGATAGTTACATTTGCTCTGATTTAATGGACCAGAGAACACAATGCCTCAGGCTTTGTGTGTGTGTGTTGTGTGTGTGTGTGTGTGTGTGTGTGTGTGTGTGTGTGTGTGTGTGTGTGTGTGTGTGCGCGCGCGGGCATCTCCAGGTTGCCGATACCTTCTTCTTCTGTCTGTCACCTTGTCAGCTCTTTAAAGTCCTGTCCTCCCAGTGGTTACAGATGTAGCCTCTGACGGTGTCAGAAGAAACATCACACTCTAGACACGAATTATCTGCAGCCAATTATATAAAAAAGTGCTGAATGTGGTAAATGATGGAAAGAGGAAAACTATAAAAAAAAAAGGAAGTGTAATTAATGTGAAACATAACTAGATATATAAAAACAGGTGTAACTTTAATCACACAACTTTCCACTTGTCAGTTCCAATCAAGTTGTCAAGCTCCTCACAACCCACCTTGTTAACTCAATTACCCATACATCGTAACGACACGCTTCTCATAAATAGCAAACTGCTCATATACTGTATGTGCTTGTCAAGGCAAAGATGAAGCATTAGATCAAACACAGAACTGGTGTAAAAATGGAGGTCAGCGCGAGGCCGCAGCTTTTGTTAGGTGGTTTTGTTTTGCATTAGAGCAACAAAATAGAAAGTTCAGAGACTGTGTCATGACAGCAATTAATGCTGCAGCCAAGAGAGCAGCACTCAATTTTGGAAATGTGAAAGAAAGAAAGTTGGTGCCACAGTCGGGGCTAGGGGGACACAAGAGACTTCACTTTGACCCTCATTTCTAGCAAGAGAGAACAGAAGCTTCTGCAGAATCATAACAAAACCTGACAAGCATTTTCTGTTTTGGGGACGAGGCACTAATGATGAGGATACAAATAATGCTCATAATTGATGACTAAGCAGTAGCATTTATTAACCCTCTTTTCACCCTTTGGACCTTCAGTCCAGCTGCTTAAGATTGTTGAACTTTCGGGACTTACAAGAGACAGATTTGAAAAAGAAGGATCAAAATTGATGCTAAGACACCCTGACTTTGAGTCTCTTAATGCAACTTCATCACGTCGTTCATTAACCCTTCCTGCCTGGTAAACGTCACCCTACACACCTCCAACTCATAACGTTTTCTGCAAGTTCCAGACACTGTTATGACATCACTGTGGCATCATCAGGGGCATTACCAAGACGTTAAACAACTTATCTTAGGCTGAGTTTCACCCCAGATGATGAGTGAAGTAAAGTTGATGTGTAAAATTGGTTGAAAGGTCGTTTAAAGGCTGAAATCCCTCCGTTGAAGTCTATGGGGAACATTAACTATTGACTGAAAAGATCATTACGAAATCATCTAAATCTTTATTTGCTTTGCACTACACTTGGCCGGGACAAAATACTTACACACACGGTTCAAAGTTTTAGTGGATATACAAACATCCAGAAGGTTTTTACAAGTCCCAGATTGTGTCTGGAGAGATGCCAACACATCTTCCAAGCTCTGATTTGTTAACATTAAACATTTACGAGGCCCCTTGTATTGGAGTTCAATGAGAGACAAGTGAGCTTTGTTGTACAGTTTACGATCAGAGGGTGAATGCAGGATTAATCAATAAAGGAAAACTTTGGAACGATCACTTTCATTGTAGCAATCAGCCGGAACACCAGTGAGGCAGGTGCCAGAAGACTTCTTCAGACTTCCGCACACCTACTGCAACTCCCCCAAAGTACTGAATTAAAGCCTAATGTATGTGTTTAATGCTCAAAGCAGGATGAGAGAGGAGAAGTTGGATGCGAGCGCTTTCTGCTCTGATCATTTAAAAAGACAATTAGAATCGGTGTCGTCTTGATGTGCCAACAAATCGTGGCAAACAGAATTTGACTTGGTTAATTGGCGGTGATATATTACAAGGAACATCACAGCTGACACACAGAGTGCAGGACAAACTATAACAGGACTTCACACTTAGTACAGACGAGACATAAGGAGTGTCAGCAGACTAATCATCTACGCATAGCATGTCAAAGTCAAACAGCTGCCTCACTGTAGCAGCGCTGTTACAGCTGGTGACAGTGAAGGTGAGAGAGGCTCTGCAAGGAGAAAAAAAGTCTCCCTAACCCAGACACACACCTTTAGTAACCTCTATTTAGTGAGACCTTGTGCATGAAACACTGGATAAAAGAAGTACGTTTTGCACCAGAACAACAACCTGTAACCACTGGATGAAATTAAAGGTGAATGTAAGCATATGAAAAAATGTAATGTTTAAAAAAACCTTACAAAGAATATGAAAACAAATAGTATGCATTTGTAGCGCATGGCCAAAAGTATTTGGACACCCGAACATTGCACCAGTATGTGATTGTTTAACAGTTTCATTACAAAACCATGAATCTGCTGATGAAACAGCCTCCACTCTAAACACGTGGTTAACAAAATATATAATAAAAACAAAACAACACAACTGCTTGATTATGTTTAGTCAACAAAACTACTTGGTTAAGTTAAACATAAGGGTTTTTATTAGGATGAGTATGTTTGTTAGGTTATTTAAGTCACGGATGTAATAAGAAATAAGTCAACGTTGACCCAAAGCTCCTGCAGACTCTGATTAGAGCCATATTTGTGATGCGTCCAAAACAAAAGTAATCCGGGAGGAAACATGTTTCCCTTGAAACATAGTTGACAATGCAGTTTTATGGGAACGTAATTTTGGAAGAGACTAGGCTGTCTCTGACTGTTTCAATTGAAGGATTGTTAGATACCTAAATAGATAAAAGTATCCAATATTTTACAAGAAAAAACAAGACCATGACTGAGAAAAGTCAGAGATGATGAACATTGTAAGATGTAGCATAAAAATTCCCTTTGATTGGAACTAAGGGGCCTTGGCCAAACCATGAATTGTGTAAAATCATGTCCACATACTTTTGGCCATATCATGTTACCAGAAATGTTATTAATTGATCAACCCAAAAACCGATCCTTCTGTCACTGGTCCACAGGTAACGACAAGTGACCCATCATACATTCACTCATTCAGTCAGACGATCAGTGGAGACATTTATAAACCCGTCCAGCCAGTGTGCCGACAGTCTGTCAGTTATCAGACTGGGATTCCTGCCAGTCAATCATGAGGTCACTCAGTCAGTTTAGGCTGCAGAGATAGACGTAGATGCACTCAACTCTGTCAATCTCTCTACTCCCACCAGGATTAACCTGCTGACTCATAACCTCCACTGTCTGATTTCTCTCCTTTTCTTTCTTGCTTCCTCTCTCATTGTCTCCCTCCCCCTACCATCCTTATCAGTAAGAAAGTACCAACCTGCGTCCCAGCTGGCGTCTCTGTTTTTCCACCTCACTCCTTTCATCTCTCTCTCTCTCTCGTCCTCCTTTCTTCTCTCTCCCTGAGGAATTGTGTTGTTGAGCTTTTCCTCACCTGTTCACAACAACTCCAAGCAAGGGAGCAGGTGTCTGCTCAAGTCTGCTGCCCAGCACCATGTGTGCCCGTGTCCGTGTACTATGTGTGTGTGTGCCGTGAAATGTCCGGCTGCCTCCAACCATTGGTGCTAAAATAGGAAAACCTGTTTTTCTAAGATAACGAAACCTGCTAGGAAAAGGTGTGTGTGTGTGTGTGTACTGGCCACACTTATTTGCACATTTACCTTGATATTACTATTGAAATCAATGATCATTACCCAGCTTGTGTGGTGGAGGAAGTGCTTTTTTCTTCTTGTTAAAACTAAAATGTTTAGACATTTGAATAAATTGCTTTGGTCTTTTAACCCCAATTTATATGAAATAAGATACGTTGCTCTGCTCCACATTAGTAGATGATTAGATAACCAAAGAGTGGGCTTATTTAGCACCGTGGCTCTATGGCGTCGCCACTTTGATCAAGGCCAAACTATCTCAGCCACTAATAAATTAATTATGTTGAAATTTAGTAACGTACAAACATTTAAGTTCGCTCAGGGGGATTTGTAATGATGATTCCCATCAGCCTCAGCTGTACTTTGTGTTTAGGGCAAATACAACCACTAAAGTAAGATGGTGAACGTGGTAAACCGCCGCATTTACCGTTGGCATTTACCCCAAAGCACCACTATCAGGCCCTTAAACTATTCTTTCTTGACAAGAATTAGTTATGACCTTTACTGTCCACAATGTGGAAATATGTCTGCAGCTTCCCCTAATATCATTTTAAAACAAAAACAAGACAATAGAAGAAAGACGTTAGGAAAGGCTTAGATGCACTTATCATCGAATAAGAATAAGAAGAGCTAATTATGTCCAAAGAAGCTCTAAAAATGACTTGCTATATATTTGTAAAAACCACCAAGTAAAGATAATTTAGCCTGATATGAAGATGCTAACTATGGTGTGCATGGGGGGGGGGGGGGGGGGGGGGGGCAAGGGCCAAAAGCAAACTCCTATTGTATTTTATTGCATTAAGATACAAAATGTTACTAGCATAATTATAATTAGGGGTCCTACATATTAATAGTTGTTTACCTCACAAAAAAAGAAAATTCACAAAAATAAAAAAACAATATGGTGGGCCTAATTGAACCTTATGGCAGGACAACTTTGGTCCACGGGCCCCACTTTGGGCAGCCTTGAGTTAGATCATTTTAGGCTGTTAGGCATCTGTCTGTTGTCTGATGGAGTATCCTAAATCTAAAGGTCACAGGCAATGGTGTCATTTCACCACATTTAAGAAAACAACACGGCACTGAGCTGTTACTTTATTGTTTTGTCAGAACCCTGTAGTTCATTAACGTTCTGAAGGTCCAGTAACTGGACTTCAGGGCTCCAGTTCCATAAGCAGACTCATTCATGCAGACTGTCCTGAGTTCAGTGTTGTTTTCCACTGTGTGTGTGTGTGTGTGTGTGTGTGTGTGTGTGTGTGTGTGTGTGTGTGTGTGTGTGTGTGTGTGTGTGTGCAGTTCACATGTAAGTGTGGGATAGATACGGCCACTGACACACTGACCATGTTTAACACGCCTCCCTGCACATCGCTGACAGCACTTACTCTCTCTGTCCATCTCTCTCTTACTTTTTTTCTTCTCTTTTTTAAGTCTCTCCTTCCTCTCTCTCTCTCTCTCTCTCTCTCTCTCCTCTCTCTCTCTCTCTCTCTCTCTCTCTCTCTCCCTCTCTTTCCCTCTCTCCATCCATCTCTGTCTTGCTCTCACCTCTTGTCTCACTCTTTCTTTCTGGCCTCAGGAGATAACTCTGACACCTCTGGGATGGATGCTCTCACACACACACACACACACACACACACACACACACACACACACACACACACACACACACACACACACACACACACACATAGCACTCTTCCATTTGTGGCCCAGTATATATACTGATAAGCAGCCCAGGTTCTCCCTGGCTGTCTCTCATACACAAGGTAGAATAGGCATTGTGTGAGTGCTAAGTGCCTGAGGAGCACTATCTCCTACCTCCATAGTGTGAAGGCTGTTGTATAGCAGGGGAATAATGGGCTATAACTCACCGCTAAGCTATACTGGATTACAGTCAGGGGATGGCAATTTGTGCATGAGTTGGAGTGCGAGTATGGTGCAATGTGTGAATGTGTGAATGTTGGCGTGTGTGTGCACAAATTGATATGAGCAATTTAAAGGATCTACTATGTACTTTTAAAATAATTATTCCATTGTGTTATGTTCCTCTATACTTAAACCCGCATTACATTGATGTGTTGGCTGTAAAAAAGCTGTAAACACGGCCCCATATTACCTTTTAAGTTCATGTCTTCAATATGTTAGCAAACCAGCCTTATACATCCAGGCAGAAGACTAACGAAACATTTCTGATGAAAGAAAGTCCAATATTCCTACTCCACCACCTCCTGCCCCTTTAGCCTCTGAATACTCACCAGCTAGTTCCTAAGGTCAGCTTCTAAAATGTAGTTCATGTTGTGTGTTTTATACCAAGTGCAACATTGCTGCTGTTCAGGTATCATGTTGTATCCTGAGAAAATAATAAGAGGTGCAATATTAATTGCTATAAATAACAAGCACAGTATCATTAACATATAATACAGTACAGTACACTAATTAACACGACCCACTAATCTAAATAATAGTTTTCTGATGCTGTTGAGTCTAATCAGTCTGTAAACACGTGCCTGCAGGTGGAACACGGCTACAGTATATTTTTAATTAGAATCATTTGACTGAAAATGAAAATCTATTTTTGAATTATGTATGTGAATACACTTGCTGACATTACTTCATCATTAATTATTTGAATGCAGGAGTATTTCCACACTGTTATATTATAACTGTAAGTGAAGGATCTGAGCATTGTAGCACCACTGTCCTGTATGTGAGCGTGGATGCATCTGTGTGTAGCAGTATTGGGTAGGGAAGTGGGGTAGCACCCTTTCGCCTGTGATTCATCTCCCCTCAGTGCAGATAGAGGCACATAAATAGTTTTGTGTGGAAGGCAGATTGAGCCACAGATCAGCATGTTGCTGCTGGATTACTTGATCAAGTTTCCACACCGCGCTGCTTCTCTGCCGCTCGAGGCGAGCGGAGGCTCGCTGTGGCAAAAATAGGAAATAGCTTGATTTGAAAGACTAAGTGTAATCATTGATTTTTAAAGGGGGGGTAAAAAATGTTTCCTCACATACGCTATTAGATATCATCAGTTCAAGACGTTCAGCGCATTCCAGGCGTCAGCTTGTGATAAAAGATGTCAAAGAGGACGATGCGTTTCACCCTCTATGACGTCAGATCTATAAAGATGCAAGCTGTTGCTGCATTGCATTCTGGTCTAATGGGGATCCTGGAGTGATGGAATAGCTTGAGTATAATAGATTTCTACCTGTTGGGCGAATGAAACTTGGTACAAACTGGCAACTCAAGAAGAGAGTCTTGATTTCCTGGCACTTTAGGCTGGATTTTCTTCTGTAAGGAAGAATAGCGAGAAGTTTATCCAAAACGCAAAACTTGAGGCTTTGAAACCGTAGGGCACAAATCAAACACTCACAGTCAAATATTGGAGGGTACACATTTCTGTTTCTCATTTACCAGGAATGACATGAACCCCCCTCCCATTCCCGGCGGCGATTACGCGCTTGGTTATATTTGATGAATATCTCCAAATAATTTAATATTTGAGAATTAATATTGGACAGGTTAATTAAATGTGTCTGGGTGAGGGGGTATTCTTCATCAGGATACCAAATCATGCAGGCTGCGAATGTCCAATTAAAATGTTTGTCTATATTTGGATGTGTGCGCTGTATGAAGTGGGTTTTCTAAATGAATTCCTGCTGTGCTTTGATCAAAACAAAAATAACATTAAAAACAGTTGCTTTGATTTTATTGTGTTATTCAGAAATGGCATTATTCCAAACGCATGTTGAGTAACTTTATAAGTATGCCAACAAAGATTCCCTCTCAGCAGTCTTTAGTGAGACGACGGAGGAAGTTATTGCTTCACTTGACTGCATGTACCTTACTGTGTCCATGCTGAGACATGAGGACAGTGGAGGAATGGACAGTAGACTTTAGAAATGCATAATGTTCCTTGTCCTAGTTTCTTTACTTTAAAGCGTCTTTATGTCTTTCCCGATGCAATACCGCTAAACTATACACAATGCACCTTTATGAGAAATGGAATTGACAAAAGTGAAATGATTAACAGGTGATGAAAGATGTTAGATCTTTAAAGAGATGAATGATTTTATTTTAAAGAAAAACTAGGAGACTGCTTCAATAAGCTAAAGTCAAATCCCTGATAAGATGGTGGATGTAAGCAACAAGTCCAACTCACTGTGTTAGTGCCAACTGGAGTTCACAATTGTTCAAAAACACAAGTGCATGCCAGGGGGCAGCAGTGACAGGGCAGGGAGAACAAAGCAGATCTCTGAAGTGATGGAGGAGCTTTAACTCACTCACATGTCGAATGATAAAAGCTCACAGTAGCTCAAGTGTTCAATGATAACTTTCAGTTTAATATTCATCACATTTTTTAAACTCCCTCCCTCATGCACCTTAAAATCATTATGTGTCCTCTCAACATTATGTCATCTTTAAATTAATTTCCTCTCCTTTGGAGATATACGAGTCTCCGTTTGTTCAGGCACCGTTGATCGCGCCAAATTAGCTCTTACGGTGGCTATTTTAGTTATCTCTCCTGCTTTTAGCTCAACCGACGCAGGGCCTCAGCGCCATATCCAGCCCTCAGATTGAGCGTGTATGTGAAATAAATACTGATGATGTATGAGGAAGGAAAGAGTATGGATGTCTTGATCTGTGGGCACCTCCAGCTGATCTCACTGTCTCTTATACCAGCAGTGGTGTACACAAGCAGCAACATCTACAGTGGGATACATGTTCTAATGAATAATGAAATATGATAGTATGAAATGTTAAAAGAATCAAAGGACTTCTAAATAAACATCAACATCAGTCATTATCTTTCAAATATTTGATTTTAAACATGTAAAATAGAATGGCGTTAAATATTTGATTTTATTGTTTAAAAATTAAAAATCATTTCCAGTTATATTTTATTTGGACCTTACTTAATATCATAAAATATACTAGTGGTTTGATATAACTCATTCCACCATTAATAACAACCAATGTGAAAATTAGAAGTGGAATTAGAAATTGTGATTTTGAACATAACTAAACCCTGAACTTTAATTGTAATAAGGACGTTTTCTTTTTACTTTTTGTGAGACTGCAAAAGAACGTAAAGCAGTAAAGGTAACATTAATGTGGTCCATGAAAAGACTTTGCTCCCCAAGAAGTCGAGAGAGAGAGAGAGAGAGAGAGAGAGAGAGAGAGAGAGAGAAGAGACGAAGAGAGCGAGAGAGAGAGAGAGAGAGGATGAGAGAGAGAGAGAGAGAGAGAGAGAGAGAGAGAGCGAGAGAGACATAGAGAGAGACAGGAGCAGAGAGAGAGAGACAGAGCTGGAGACTTCGTGCTCTCCTCTTCTCGGATCTTCTCTCTCTCTCTCTAGGAGAAGAGGAGGAGAGGACAGAGTGAAGAGAGAGAGGACAGGATCAAGAGAGAGAGAGCGTATTAGGAGAGATCGAGAGAGAGAGAGACAGAGAGAAGTAGGAGAGATTTCTCATTAGAGACAAGAGACGACTCGAGAGAGAGAGAGAGAGAGAGAGAGAGAGAGGATATTCTTGTTTCTAAGAATAGATTGTGAAGACAGAAGCTACTGTGACGTGACGTGTGTGTTGTGCTGAAAGTGTGTGTGTGTGTGTGTGTGTGTGTGTGTGTGTGTGTGTGTGCAAGAGACTCAGGCATTCCGTGGATCGTTCAGTGTTTAATTCACCGCTCCGCCGACCTCATCATTCCCAAGTGGCAACATCCACTATCCGCCAGATCCCCAAGGGAAAGGGTGGGGAAACGAGAAAAAAAGAACGAAAGAAAGAAAGAAAGAAAGAAAGAAGGAACATTGAAAGAGAGAGAGGGGAGAATGAGGGGGAGATAGAGAGATAAAACCTGGACAAGAATGTGAAAAATGTGAACAAAGAGAAGGGGAGGAAGTGTACGAAGAGTTGTGAGGAGAAGAGAGGAGAAGAGAGGCGATGAAAAAGGTAGAGAGCGGTGGAAAGTGAGATACTCATTGAAACATGAAGAACAAGAGAGTGAGAGAAAACAAGAGATTTAGTTGATGTAAAGGCAACAATAAAAGGAAAAGAAACACAGAAATGTTGTAAAAGAGAGTGACTGGAGGACAGAGAGGGAGATGGAGCAATAGAATGGGTCTCTCCTCAGTTCACTGGATGCCTTTCGTGTTTCCAACTCATCATCTCCGCAAAGGGAATCAAAGATGAAATGAATAGCGTGATCCAGGGAGAGCGTGGGCGGACTGGAGGATGACTGTGCTTGTTTGTGTGTGTGTGTGTGTGTGTGTGTGTGTGTGTGTGTGCGCGTGTGTGTGCACGCGTGTGAGCCCGCGTGTGTGTGCGCATGCGTACTTGTTTTTGTTAGAGTACAGCACTTTATCTTCCTGTGAAGTTGTATTTGAAATTGTACTTGTATATTTGGGTGTAGGTTTGTGTGTGTTGCAAAAATACACACGTTATAAAGGGGGGCTGTGGCTCCGGAGGTGGAGTGGTCGTCCAGGGTCGGCGGTTCGAACCCCTGCCCCTGCCCCTGCCCCTGCAGTCAGTGTGTTACTGAACCCGAAAATGGATCATGATGACCAACAGTGTGAGTGTGTGTGAATGTTTACCCCTACAGACGGGGCCTCTGTGTGAATGCTGACATGTGTTGCAATGTGCTTTAAGTGTTTGCAAAGATTGGAGCAGCGCTGTATAAAAGCAGTCCATTTATCTGTGAGTCTTTCAACCCTGTCTCTTGCAAAATATGTTTAAAACTACACATTTTCTTTCATGATGTGTTCAAATGTAAAATTGAAAAATGTTTTCACAGCAACACAAAATCGATATTAAAGAGGGAATTATGTTTACCTTACTAACACTAGCTCTAACTAACAATTTAGAAGATTGTTTTTTCATCAAAACAAAAATGTAAATCATTTTTATTTATTTCCTAATTATTTGAATTGTGTGTTTTTATGCAGATAACTACTATAGATGACAAGAACAAAGTAAAATGATATCATAAAGAATGTTTGACTATGTAAAAAAACGTTTTTGGGGATGGTGGTTAAAAAAAGTCTGGAGCCTTGTCCATAATTTCTAACAGCAACCTGTCTATACAATAAAGACCCGAAGCAGTGACACTGACGGCCAAAACCGTGGTTTGAACTGCTAGCTTAATATTAGCTTAGCCAAGTTTCAGCCGAGTAGGAGATGCAGTATGATATGTCACAATCACTACAACACTCTTCAACACTGTAAACTACAAGTAGTAGAGGTAGTATTCCTGCTACTGCTACAATCACAATCTTTCCATACTCCATTCTATCGACACGCCTCACAGTTGAGCGCTGTATTTGTTTTTGGATGGGGAAGTGAATGTGGTTGTTGGTACGTCATAGATGTTTCACAGCTTTTCTAAAGGACAGAATTGATGGATTTTTCTGTGGAAAAAGGAAAATAACTTCTGTTGCAGTAAACACTCTAAAATGGGACCAGTAAAGTTTTATTCTGTTGCCACAATCAAACCTGAGAAGCTCGTAGAGATCTAAGGGCCTTGATTGATAATATTAGATAGTAACGAGAAACAAAAGTTAAGATTTATGGGATTTGAATGGCTGCCTGTGGAGATTATTCTTCACCAAGCACAGCGGAGGAAGATAAATAGAGTGGGAGGGTAAAACAAATGCAGGGTGTTTCGTCTCCAGGCTCACGCAGGCTTCTTTTAAAGTTGGTGTTCATTTGTTCATTTGTATAAATTAAAGCATGTCTGTTCTGTGGGATGTCAAAACCTTTCCACAAATGCTCCGGGACGAAGGATCACCCGTGAAGCTCGGGGATAACAATAGTGTTGCCAAAAAGAACACAATTTGTGAGATTTTTGTCCAATATTAAAGTCAATTTCATTCATATAAACCAAAATCACAAATTGATCTCAGAGGGATGAACACCCTCTATCCTGACACCCTTAATTCAGATAAGGAAAAACTCCACTCAAAGAAAAGATTCAACCAAAACTGTAATCTTTTCATTCCCCTCAAGTTCCCTCAACCAAACCCTCCAAACTTAAAAAAGAAAAAGGTAAATGATCAGTTTGAAGATATCTTCAATATGAACGTTTCCTTGATACTGTGTGTTGATGAAGAAACAGTTATTTGAAGACGTGGAGACAGCAAATATCACATCTGTCAATCGTTAATTAAAACGTGTGTGTATACTTGTATTTGCAGCTATATTGGAAGTGAGTTTTTTTAATCATTGTACTCCTAGTTCACTGAGCAAAGGAATGAAAAAAAAAAGGCGTGTGCGTTGGCAGGGAAATCGATAAACCGTCTTTGACACGTGTGCCGTATTCAAAACAGCTTCCACGCTACCAAACGGCTTCTGGTTTGTTTGTTCAAGCCCTTCATCAGCTCTTATTAGAAAGAAGAAGAGATGAAGAGATGCAGAAGGGAGGGGGAGGATGACAGAGGAGAGGAAAGAGGCAAACAAAGAATATTTTCCTTCTCCTCCTCTTTTTCCCTCCTGTCACATCTGTCTCATCACTCTCTCCTCACCTCACGCTCCGCACATCATCTTCCTTTCATCAGTCTCCATCTGTCAGTTTAACCTGGCTGTACGTGTTCAAACACTCATACACACACATACTCTTCTACTTCAGTACATCTACACTCGCACACCTGCACTCTCTTTTCTTCCTCTCGATCTTTTTGGCACGATCAAACACTTTTCATTTTAAAACATTTTGGTCACGTCACGTCTTCCTTTATATTACCTGCTGCCTCACCCTCTCTGTCTCCGTTCATCCGTCTGCACCTGGCAGACTAGATTATATATCTGCTCTTGTCAGACCGGAAGACATCTTCACTCAGGTTATAAGTTTCATTTCCTGTCCATCCGACCATCCATCCATCTACACCTCCATCCATCAGGTTCCTTTAGCCTCTATCTGTCTATCTCTGCACGCAGACATGAATGTGATATAATGGTGGCTTATCTTCGCATTTCACACTTGGATCTGCTTCTTTTATTTATTTTTACTACAGTTATTTATTTTTCCCTTCCTGTCGCTCTTTACTGTCATTCTCTCGCTTCTATCTGACTCATTGTCCCTGTTGTGTTATCCACATGCTCGTCTGGCACCTATAAAGGTGGATTCACAGATAATCGCATTAACACACAGATGTGGATGAACTCTGTTTAGACAAATATTAATAATGTTCTGCTAAAATGTGTGCCTATGTGATCATAATTAAGATGAAAGTCTTTATATGAGTGAATTCTGTCCGAAAGAGTAACAACGTAATGAAACAACATTGATCTATGAACACAAAAATGGAAAATGAAAGGAAATGTTTTAAGTCTTCATATTTCCCATCTCAAGTTCAAAGGTTTTAAAGAAAATTCCGTCACTTTATTGCTTGTTCGCAGTGTGGCCGTACTTTTAAAGAGATTTTCTAGCATTTCAATTACTGTAAATGTAACATTGACCTCGCATTTAGACCTTTACCACATGCCTGTTATCCTCTCAGACCTTATTTCTTCCTTGACATTTCTTCTTGTTTCCTCTTTGCTCTGTCTTTATTGAGCAGGAAAACTATGTTGTTATTTTTAATCAGAGTTTCAGTGCCATTGTGAAAAGGTTGTTGTACATTCTTCTTCTTGTCAAGAAGTCCCATGAAAAGATCAAAACTTATAATGTGTAGCTTCGACACTCAGCACTGTTTTCCTACTCTGTCTGCTGCATTCAAGTCGATTGGTTGGCTCAGTAATTTCCTAAAACTGCTGAGACTATAGTTTTCAACAAGCAGTGCTGAAGCAGAGCTAATGGTACATTTGTTGGGGACTATTTTCTGCTGTGAATGAATCCACATGTGGTGCACTATAGTGAGAGCCAGGACGTGAATGATGAACTACAGAGTGTTTGTTCATGATAGTGAAGGAGCATGTCACCCAGTGCAACAGACTCGTATACGTATGTCTATAATAGCTTTATGTGTATATCTATTTATAATATGTGTTGGACAACAATGCAGCTCTGTGGCACCGATGAATAAGATGCATCAGGCTTAGGATACACAGACAATACTGTCCTGGGGTCAATTTATTGCTGGTTTTGGTCTTTTGATAGAATTTGTAGACAATAAGAAAAATATAGAGTATCACCACATTTGTCTTAAAGCAAAGATTTCTCATTAACACAACTGCAACATGCAGTGTAAACACTAGTTATTTGTTCATGGCGATGACAGATTCTCAAACACTGCATAGAGAAATGGTTATCTAAGCAGTTTAAAAAACAATTTCCTATTTCCCTTTTAATCCATGATTTATGATATACATTATGAGTTTCAGTTTATCATCTTGAACACGTCAATAAATCATCAATCCACAAAGTGAAGCTGAGTTGTGAGTTTATCTCTGCACTGTCTTGGAGTAATTATCAGAGTAGAAGATGTTGTGTTCCCCGTGCAGGCTGTGTGATTTACACAGCTGTATATATTACATAAAGCAGTTGCGCTGTTCAAAACTTTGTCACCTCCTCATGAATTTTAATGACTATTGAATCGCTGTAGTTTTTTTTCTCTACTCTAACTTTCACCGGGAACCTCTGACTTGTGTGAACCATTTAGCATTATGCAGCAGAGTGGGCATGTTTTATTTTCTTATATTTTGGCTTTGAATTGCAGCACTGACTGAGGGGGATGTGCTGGATTTCAGCTTTAAGAGTGTAGCCTTTTAAATACACAGTTCCTCCAGGCTTAAATCAATTCAGCTGGACAGAGAAGAGAAACTAAAGCTTTTTTAAACTGTGTGATGTTCATTCACTCACCTGAACTCAGTCCTCTAAACTAAATGACACAAGATGTCATTTGTCCATGTAGAGCGACGCAAGCGAAGGATCCGACGCCTCAATCCCGTGTGATGTGAAAACAGGCTTCAAGTTTCCACATCACACTTGTGCGTACACACTGAGAGAAGACTTTTCAGGGAAGGAGGAGACATCTTGTGTCCAACAGTAACTTTTAGAATGAATGAAACACTACTTGCATATTCATTGATTCTGGACTTTTCAATGAGGTGGAAGGCGTATATTTACTAGATAATTCTTTATTTAAAAACAGCAAACACATCAAACATTCTTAAACAGTCTTAAAACATGTCTGTACGGGTTTCTTACAAGATCTTTAGGGGAAGTATACGTATGTTGACTTTCTTACAATGTCTACACTGTTCATCTGATAAGGATGCAAGCGCTGGCATTTTCACACCTTACAATGTGAAGGACGGGTTCATTTAGACCAAACCAGAGTGGGTGATTGTTGGAACAGTAGAAAAAGACTAAACCAAGACGTTTGGATGAGTTCTGTTTTGTTTCTGTCGAGTTTGAATGAAGTTATGATCAGCAGGTAAAATGTTTCTATCAATGGTCTGGTGTCTTTGAGGAGAGAACTTCTACTTATTTTCAATATAGTGTTGCTGCTCTGAATTTGTGGATATTATTTTAAGGAATGCAAAATTAATATTCCTACTAGAAGTTGAAAAAAACAAAAAATAACTTGTATTTCTTTAGACAGTAAACATGTCACTGCGCTGCAGTCTGAACCAAACCATCTCTCACAGCTACGTTCTTGTTTCTTCCTGTCTTTTGTTCTTATGTTCAGTACTTTCAGATACACAAAGGGTTGTATAATCCCCTAAAGATTGTGTTTTCCCTGTGACTAAAGGTATTTGGGTGTCAGTTTTACATGTAATCCAAGAGAATAACATCCTCCTGGGTATTATTGTTACATTTCTGAATGTCTTACATGATAAAGTACAAATGTGCTTGTTTCTCCAACAATTGTATCATGTCATGTCACATATGTGGCCCACCTCTCATGAGACTCCAACACATTGTTATTCTTATAAGAAAAGGAGTCATATCTACAAGGCTCTTCTTTTGAAGCTACCTCTGTACATAAATCCAGTAATTATGGGATTACTTTACCATGAGGGATTACTGATCACCGCACGGGGTAGTTTTAAATACTCCACACATAAATTCTGATGTTGGCAGCAGCGCATTATGAATTGGAGAGGGGAACAAAAGTAAAAAAAGAGAACTTCTGGTCTACTTTGACAGTTGTACGGCAGTTTCTTAGCGTTCCAATGTTCTGTGATTGCCTTGCCTTGCATTGTACTGTATTGTAAATTATGTCCTTCAATTTCTAGACTTTTCCTTGAGAAACTTACAGTATAAAAGCAACACTTTCATACTGGAAGGAAGGAAAGGATACTGTGTGTTACAGTTACACACAGTTCCTCTTCTAATGCCTTTTGACAATGGTTGCATTTACATTTAGTAATGTGAATGTTAAGTCGTTTAGAAAAAGGCACTAAATGCTGATTTCTTTTTGTATGTTTAAACAGAATGCGAAGCTAATATTACGGCCTGCGAGATTCCACACAAAGACAATGAAAAGAGGCAGGTGAACACATGTACACATTCCGAGATGTGAGCTAAGCAGCCAAACAGGGTTACATTAGTATGAAATAAGGAAAAGATTATCATCATACTTATACTGTATCATTAGGACTACAACAGTCCTGTTTCTTTATGTTGTTAACTGCCGAATGCTGATGTTCTTCCTCCTGGGACATGCAGCTGAAGTCTTTATCTGTTAGCATGTTATCATGGGTTTAGCCCGCAAGTGCATATTTAAGACTGTTTTACAGTCAGTTTGAAAAATGAACTGGAGATGATGTTAGCTACAGCTGATGAAACCTGGCAGCAACAGCTTTTAACAACTATAAAGGACATCTGCTTTTGTCTCCCTAACCTGTAGAAAGTATGCCACCACTATCAGTGTAAATATGTGCTGTAAGAAGCTCTGAAAGAGGAAAGGTAGCGATCGATTGTCATGCTTCCAGGGTTCCAGGGTTACGAAAAACATATTGCTTCCTTTTGATCATTCAGCCTGTGTAAGACGTAAGGCTTAGTGGGTGTATAAAGCAGCAAATATAAGAGCTTTCAGGAAAAATAATGAATAACGATAGTGTTTTATCAATTGGCAACAGAGAGACAGAGCAATATGACATTTATTTACATAATTTTGTCATGGATTATTACCCGTTACCACTAAATACGGTACAATAGATACGGCCTTAAAATCCATCCTCCTCCAACATGTCTTTCTCCTTTTTGTCAAGTCTTTTCTTCCCTTTTTACTCCTCCGCTCCCTCCCAGGGCCTCAACAGGGCTCAGCTGAGCGCTGTCACGCACTGTCACTCCTTTATTTCATCGCTCCATCATTCTTTTTGGCCCTCTGCAGATCTGGGTATTCATCTGTCTATCCATTTGTCTGCTCCCTTTAGCCTGACAAGTGGAAATGACGAGCATAGACATCAGGGA